>NC_047107.1:53250927-53550927 GCF_902500255.1 Thalassophryne amazonica | reverse complement strand
GAATAAATTATGGAATCACCCTGTAAATTTTCATCCCCAAAACTAACACCTGCATCAAACCAGATCTGCTCGTTAGTCTGCATCTGAAAAGGAGTGATCACACCTTGGAGAGCTGTTGCACCAAGTGGACTGACATGAATCATGGCTCCAACAAGAGAGATGTCAATTGAAACAAAGGAGAGGATTATTAAACTCAAAAGAGGGTAAATCATCACGCAATGTTGCAAAAGATGTTGGTTGTTCACAGTCAGCTGTGTCTAAACTCTGGACCAAATACAAACAAAGGCAAACATACTGGTAGACCAAGGAAGACATCAAAGCGTCAAGACGGAAAACTTAAAGCAATATGTCTCAAAAATCGAAAATGCACAACAAAACAAATGAGGGACGAATGGGAGGAAACGAGTCAACGTCTGTGACCGAACTGTAAGAAACCGCCTAAAGGAAATGAGATTTACATACAGAAAAGCTAAACGAAAGCCATCATTAACACCTAAACAGAAAAAAACAAGGTTACAATGGGCTAAGGAAAAGCAATCGTGGACTGTGGATGACTGGATGAAAGTCATATTAAGTGATGAATCTCGAATCTGCATTGGGCAAGGTGATGATGCTGGAACTTTTGTTTGGTGCTGTTCAATGAGATTTATAAAGATGACTGCCTGAAGAGAACATGTAAATTTCCACAGTCATTGATGATATGGGGCTGCATGTCAGGTAAAGGCACTGGGGAGATGGCTGTCATTACATCATCAATAAATGCACAAGTTTACGTTGATATTTTGGACACTTTTCTTATCCCATCAATTGAAAGGATGTTTGGGGATGATGAAATCATTTTTCAAGATGATAATGCATCTTGCCATAGAGCGAAAACTGTGAAAACATTCCTTGCAAAAAGACACATAGGGTCAATGTCATGGCCTGCAAATAGTCCGGATCTTAATCCAATTGAAAATCTTTGGTGGAAGTTGAAGAAAATGGTTCATGACAAGGCTCCAACCTGCAGAATATATTTGTGCTCACGTCTGATTCAGGGTTTTGGCGTACGCCAACTTTTAGTAGAAAGTCAATGCAAATCTTTGTACATGAAGCCCCTGGTCGGTTGTTCCACGGACGGGATGGAACCTGTATTTTTCCTCTTCAATCTGAAGTTTAACTATCAGTTGAACCCTCCTTCCAAGTACCCCAGAGTAGATTTTAATAGTGAAGCTAGTATAGTTGGGTTAGTTTTCAATATAATTGGAACATTTTTAAATTTTGACCCATGTTCAATTCTTCAGTTCACCCCAACCTGGCCGCCTATTGAAAATTCCATTGGCCAGTCCATTTTTTCAAAAGAGAAATGTCTGAGTATTTGTACTAAGTTTGGTGCTTGCATCACCATTTGAAGAATTCCTCTGTAAATATTTTATCTGCTGCACTAATATCTGTTTCTCCAGGTAAAACTGGAGTTGTGTCAAATCCAAATTGGATCTGCTGTGCTGTCCCAGAACAAATGGGGGAATCTGAAAGATAAACAGAATACTCTCAGTAATGAAACAGAACTCAAACTTAATCACTGCAAGGTTTTTTTGTTTGTTTGTTTTGTTTTGTTTTGTTTTTTGCATTTTACATAATGTCCCAACTTTGAGTGTATGTACAGGTTCTTGTTTGGAGTTGCATATATACACAACACAACAGATAAAAGGTGAAAGTCAAGCTGTGAGGTACAATTTACATTTGTTGTGCCACATATTGCTTAACTGCATTTCAACACCACAATCACTTGTATACTGACTAACTTTATCAAGTTCACCACAAGAACCACCACAAAACATTCACAAATAACACAATAAATCACAATTATTTACCATTATTTACAATTCTCCCTGGAGCCTTTGCCCTCCTGTTCCCGTATCAGAGTGAAGTCCTCCCCCGGCTGATGCTTATAATCAGGGCCGTCTTACATTCAGCCAATATGGTGTCATTTCTTGTATTTACAGGAGTCGTCTTGTGACTGTGGGTGGATTGTTCCAAATAGGAAACTGGAGTGAAGTGAACAGTTCCACCGACCACAAGAAAATCTGGGAAGATGCTTGCAAACTGGAGCCTAGTCTCAAGGTAAGATGTTTCCTGTGTGGCTTGGCTAAGAGGCCTTCACTCAGCAGTATTTTGACATGTGATTTAGGTAGAATATGTATTCTGTAATAATATAATAGCCTTGAGCCAGATTTTGTTCCAATATAAGAGTCAAATACCACTGTTTCAAAACAAGAAAAACTGACCAAAGTGCTCTCAGAATGCACCAAATTGCACAATTGTTTCAAAATTTCCAGGGGGGCATGCCCCTGGACCCCCAAGGGGACCTTGTGCCTTTGGCGCTCTGCCGTCCACTCACAGAAAATGTTCAGTCAAAAAAATTTGCAGTTGCTTGCACCCATGAACACTGCAGGTCTCACACTGTTTGGCTTTCCATAAACTTGTTTAAAACAAAGAAGGTATTTACATTTGAAGATAATTATAACTCCTGAAGGCAAACGTATTGTTTAGGAATTCTGTCTTCCACCCAGCCAAAAGCAGAACACAGCAAAACCGGCATTGTTAATTTTCACCCAGTACAGTTGTAATTTTTATGCACACGCCCATGCGTACACATCGTTTTAAAATACTCAAACACCTACGGCGTAGGTGTTGCCAGGTGCAGTGTTGGTGCATTGCTGTCGTGAGGAAACAAAGTGATTATGCCATATACCAACAAAAACCTGATCTAAAGTTTTTAATTTACATGGTGTAATATTTAGATATGCTTTCAATCAGTGGGCTCATGACACACTAAAATTCTGCTGGTACCCGCAGAGATTCACCTTATTTTATACTGATTTATTCATTTTGAATTGGAGTGAGCTATGTAATGAGCATTTTTAGTTTTGGTACCTTAAATATTTTATATATTTTGATGGTAACAGTTTTGTACTTTTATTGAAGTAACATTTGTGATATTTTTTCTTGAATTTTTTTGTTTTGTTTTTTCCTGTTTGTAAGTGACCATTATTATTAGGTTATTCCACTGAGATTGCAAACTGCTGCTTCATAGAAAATATTAAGTCCTTGGATAGGGGTGAGGTGGTAGGAGCTGTGTTTCTTGATCTTAAAAAGCTTTTGAAACAGTCAGCCATAGCCTTCTTTTAGCCAAAATGCCTTTATTTAACATCTCCCCTGAGGCAGTGCAGTGGTTTACTTCGTTTCTTCAGGATCGGGCACAGTATGTGAAAGTGGCCCAGGAAAAGTCATTTCTCATAAACATCTCGATGGGCATACCTCAGAGCTCCATATTGGGACCATTGCTGTTTGGTCTCTTCATAAATGATTGCTTTTGATTTGTTGTGGTGTCCACTGTCAACTTTATGCGGATGATGCTGTTTTTTATGCTCCCACAAAGACACCAGAGCAAGCTGCAGCAGTTTTATCTGCATTCATGACTAAGGTTAGTCTGTGGCTTTTCAAAAATAAATTGGTTTCTAATCTCACTAAAACAGTTGCCATGTGTTTTTCCATCAAAACACAAAATTTAGAACAGAATTTTCAAATACTTTTGCAAAATAATAAAATACAATTGGTAAATGAAATGAAATATTTAGGTTTAGTTCTTGATTCACAACTAAAATTTGATGGACACATAAAGAAGATATCGAAAACAATACAAAGAAACCTAAATTGTTTTAAACTTATCAGACATTACATTCCAAACCAGGCGGCCCTGCTGTACATGCATGGGATGATATTTTCACATATATCCTACTGCATGACGGCATGGGCCCAGGCAGTTCCCTCAGCCACAAAGCACATTGGCTCACTTTATAATCAAGCTATGAAAATTATGGACAGAAAACCTATCTGTTTTCACCACTGATAAAATTCTCAACAAGTAGAATTTATTAAGTTTTGATAGTTTCAGTAATTTGTGCTTTCTCAAATTATTTTTTAAATGTTACCATAATTTGGTTCCAGAATCATTCAGTACAGTTGTGCAGAGACCAAGCAGCAGTCCCCAAGTGTAGAACATCATTTGGACAGTCAGCCTTTTCTTATAAAGCCTGTAAACCCTGGAACTCAATTGTCCACAGAAATGAAGTCCATCAGCGAGTTTAAAGTGTTCTCATCCAAACTTAAATCTTAAAATAAACCAAAACTGCACCCATGTGTGAGAGTGTGAATGAATGAGATGGGTGAGTGATGAACTTTTGAACTGTTTTTGAACTGTTATTTATAGATGAAATGTTTTCATGTAAATGAATTTGGATTTTAGATAATGTCTTGTTAGTGCAGAAAAGCTCAACTAGGGACGGGAGTTGAAAACTAGCAGTAGCTATACTCTGTGTGCATCGCATCAGCTTCAAACTTTGTTTTGTAACTATGTTTGATTGCATTGTCCCTGTCAAATAAATAAATAAAGATTGTAGAATTATATCAAAAAGAAACAAAGAAAAACAGACATTTGCACTTATGTGTTGACATGAAATATATTAACTACAATAGAGAAATGACTGTTTATACTGTTTCTACTGATAAACTTATATCTTATTTAATCTGGGATCGTGCACATATTCAAATTACGGTGCAGGAGCCAGCCAAAAACAAATACATAAAAAAAATATAGCTGCAAGTAGCCATGTGCGGGGTCAAGTAGAAATGGCAACGTAGATAAAGTTAATGTTAGTTTGCTCACTACTAGGATAGTAACCTTCACCTGCCATCCTACGTTTCACAAATTCGTGCCCTGGGCAGCTGCCCGCTTCGCCTGCATCAAAAACCGCATCTGTGCGCATACATGAGCTTTTGAAAAGAGCTGAAGTTACCTTTGACCGCGTGTGATACTCATGCACACTGATGTCTGCGAGATGTCAGGTTACAAAAATAGCATTTTCAGTTTTAGAAGTGTTGATTTCTTGCTAGTTTTTACATGATATATGACAAACATGTTAGATTTACAGAGAAACGCAGTGGTCTGGGAGCGGATGCCGCCATGTTGAATTGGCAGCCAAAGAGAGAGACTAGTGTGTGACATCACAGTGCCTCTCTACTGTGATTGGCTGTCATCTCCCCACCCCCTCAAAGAAAAAACAAAAACAAAAAACTGGGAACAGGGTGTGACTTTTTGACCTCTTAAAATGGGTCAAGGTTAGCCATTTTCAACTTGTCCAAAGTCTGTGTCCCAAGAATGTTCCCTCTGAATTTGAAGACCCTGGCAGTACAGTCACTTGCCCAGTTCTGGATCATTGCCAGTTCCGGATCACTGCTGTAGTATTTGCACCGCTGTTTATCGTAATCAGTGCGAATAAGCTAATACTTGGTACCAATGGAAAGACTGATGTTTTATCTACAAACGATCACAAACTCGACTGGATCCAGCCATCCTTGTGATCAGCAGAGGAATCAAAACATCCCGGTCTCCGTGGTGTGCGCGTTTTCTGACCCACTCATTCCTGCAAATGTGAAAGTGACGATCTCTAAGAAGTAGCAAAGGTGAGTTAGCCATTCAGTGTCTTTGGTTCTAGAGTAGGAAAATACTTACATGGGTAGAAAATGTCAGTGTGTTATGTCTTGCTGTTTAATTGCTGCACACATTTATCTCCGACGCGAAAATTTGCCGGTTGTGAACAGTGGTGTCAAAAGTACACACATTTGTTACTTAAGTAGAAGTATAGATACTGCAGTTTAAAAACACTCTGGTAAAAGTTGAAGTATCAACTTGACCTCTTTACTCAAGTAAAAGTGAAAAAGTATGTACTCCAAAACCTACTTAAAGTATAAAAGTATAAAGTAACCTTTAAAAAAAAAAAAAAAAAAAAAAGGTAGATGCCACTATATGAATTGAAAGCTTAATTTAAAAACTGATTCGTTCTACATGTGGCCCAAGACCCAAAACCCAAATTACCCCCCAACACCACCTGCACGAAAATGTTTCAATTCTAGAAGCTCTGAAATGCAATCTGGGACTATTCCAGACAATAAACTGCAGTGAGTGCAGCATCCATTTAGTGAAGGGGAAAAAAAAAAACAAAAAAAACACAACTTTCCTTATTCAAATTAATTCCAGTAGTATTCTGCTCTTACTAGGATGCAGCAGTTTTCTAGTTTGGCAGATAGTTCTGGAGGAAATCACTGAAGAAATTAACAAACTGAAAATATGGTTTGACTGAAACAAACGGTCATTAAACTTAAATAAGACAGGGATGAAATGGAGGAGTAAGAGTCACTAGGTGTTCACAGGAAACATTTATGTACGTATGTATTTACACTCAACAAAAATATAAACGCAACACTTTTGGTTTTGCTCCCATTTTGTATGAGATGAACTCAAAGATCTAAAACTTTTTCCACATACACAATATCACCATTTCCCTCAAATATTGTTCACAAACCAGTCTAAATCTGTGATAGTGAGCACTTCTCCTTTACTGAGATAATCCATCCCACCTCACAGGTGTGCCATATCAAGATGCTGATTAGACACCATGATTAGTGCACAGGTGTGCCTTAGACTAAATAATACTCACAGAAGTATGCTCTTTAGGGTTTTAGCGGGAGGAAATTAAGCGAAAGAAAGAAAGAATAAACGAAGCAATGGTCGAAGCATTGCTTCAATCTGCGAACCACTGCTTGGTTCACGGTTCAAAGCAAAGCCGCGCTGCAGAAAAGTTGATTACTTTCTTTTACTTTTTAATTTGTGAGAAATTTCACCTCCACACATTTAAAACCCTCCTTTACTCTCCATCTCTAACAATATAAGGTACGAAATGATAGCAAGTTGGGGCATCTTGTGCTGTCCTCCTGACCCACTTCATTGAGTTAAAAGTTTAGGGGGAGATATCAAAATCCAAGAATGTTTATTACCACAGATTTTATTTTATCTTCATTTATTAAGAAATGCCACTCAATTTGAGTAAACACTTCATTTTTTGCTCATAAAAACGTATAACAGTCCCTTTCGAAACTAAGTAAATTCTCATTTAATAAGTATAATTTCTATCATTTTGTGTTTAAAACACATTCTTGGGCACAGTGTGTATCATTCTGCATTAGAAGGGCTCCAGCCAGATGCCAGGAATGCCCCCAAAGTGATAGTGTCGTGATCCAGAACCGGGCAAAGTGATCCATTTCCGGCAAATATTTGCACCACACATAATGTGGCTTCACACTTTAAGTCGAAGGGCTACCCCATCCTGACTTTTTCAGCTAGATATCCAAATACCCAATACAACAATACCCAATAAAGGATATTCAGTTGCATTATGGCTCCGTATAGCAGGACTTTCAAAAAAGTGATGCAGAACTGGGCAACTGACTGTAATAGGACTGGACTTATGATGAGCACAGACAGATGGATGGACGAAAAGACTGTCCTGCCATCTACTTGACACAGTGTAACGTGCTGTGCACAGGAAGCTGGGAAACATCAGACATAAAAAAAAAGCCCCTTCTTCTGGAAAAAGTGCATTCATGAAATTACCTCTGAGACAAATATGGATCAACTATTTAGCCTGTCAGAGCTCGGCTGAAATCACCAGACACTTCTGCTGATGTGTGGTGCTGCTAACTTAAATGATTCAACCTAGAATGTGAATAAGGCATTTTTTCCCAGAGCTGGAGGACAGAATCTCCGAGATTCTCAGGGTCTGAACACAGCATTGATGGATGTCACAGTCTGCTGTGTATAATGTAAACACACCGGGAACACATAGAGATGCATTGAAAGCCTCGTTTTTTATTTTACATGAGAGTGTGAGAGAGATCGGTAGTTCAGCTTTCAACCTGACTGAAATCGCTCGAGAATGTGTAGGACCTGACTGTACAATTACATTCAGAGGCAGATCAAATGGTCTGGAATGCTCGTAAACACTCGAACAGTGGAACAGTCAGACAGACCCCCCGCCATCTTCTCACTTTTGGCAGTGCGTTGCCCAAGCTGAAAATGCAACGGCAAGAGTTTACAATTGCTTGATGTTCTTTTTAGACAAAAACAGTGAAAGTACACAGTGTGTTTGATGTTAATTTTCCTGTTAACTGTTGTCTGACCTCAGCATGCTAGGATAGTAGAGGCCTGGACGGGCCTCAGACCTGTCCGTAGCAAAGTCAGGCTGGAGAGGGAAACCATACAGTCTGAAGCAACTTCAATCGAGGTAAATTGCAACAACTGATCACTTTGTATGAACAGTGGTTTCTCAAATTCTAACATAACTTTCATTCAGGTTATACACAACTATGGCCATGGAGGCTTTGGCCTCACCATTCACAGAGGATGCGCCCAGGAAGCAGCGAGGCTCTTCGGTCAGATCGTGGAAAAAAAAGACAAAGGCCCAAGAGCTCGGTTGTAAATCAGTATCATAGTAGAACTCCATATTCAGCCTTTGTATGAATCACCTTAAGATAAATTACTCATCTACACTGAACAAAAATATAAATGCAACACTTTTGTTTTTGCTCCCATTTTTCATGAGCTGAACGTAAAAGATCCAAAACATTTTCTATGTACACAAAAGACCTATTCCTCCCAAATATTGTTCACAAATCTGTCTAAATCTGTGTTAGTGAGCACTTCTTCGCCAAGATAATCCATCCCACCTCACAGGTGTGGCATATCAAGATGCTGATTAGACAGTATGATTATTGCACAGGTGTGCCAGGCTGGCCACAATAAAAGGCTACTCTGAAATGTGCAATTTTGCTCCATTGTGCAGTGAGTTGAACTTCTGATGGAGATGGAAAAGCGCTATATCAGTGCAGTCCATTTATGGTTGAGAAATGAACATTCAATTCACAGGCAACAGCTCTGGTGGACATTCCTGCAGTCAGCATGCCAATTGCAGGCTCCCTCAAAACTTGCAACATCTGTAGCAATGTGCTGTGTGATTAAACTGAACATTTCAGAGTGGCCTTTTATTGTGGCCAGCCCATGGCACACCTGTGCAATAATCATGCTGTGTAATCAGCATCTTGATATGCCACACCTGTGAGGTGGGATGGATTATCTCAGCAAATGAGAAGTACTCACTAACAGATTTAGACAGATTTGTGAACAACATTTGAGAGAAAAAAATCTTTTAGAAAGTTTTTAGATCTTTTGGTATCTTTTGAAAAATTGGAGCAAAAACAAAATTGTTGTCCGTTCTGGGTCCCCTGCTTTTTCCCCTGTATATGGCACCCCTTGGGAACATTTTGCGGCGTTTCGGGGTTGCTTTTCATTGTTATGCTGATGATACTCAGTTGTATATGCCGATAGCTGCTGGAAATCCTGTCCACATAAAATCTTTACAGGACTGTCTTGCAGCAGTGAGAAGTTGGATGTCTAGCAACTTTCTACTTTTGAACTCTGATAAGACTGAAATGATGGTTCTCGGTCCAGCAAGACATCGGCATCAATTTGATCAGCTGGTGCTTAACTTAGGTTCATGTTGTCGCGGCTCGTCTTTTTGGTCTTCTCAGGATGTCGTCTTTTAGATAACACAAACTAATTGCAAGTGATATGCTAGAAAGAGGACACAACACTTTAGAATAATTCAGCCTTAAGCAAGATAAAATGCACAGAGTTTTTAAGTTTATTTAAGCCTTCGACACAAAGCTTAGACAAACTGAGTCCTCTAGAGAGACTGAATATGACAACCGCGCTCGTCTATTTATTGGAGACCCGCGGGCATCGCTCCTCCTTCGACTTTTTTATTTCATTCCCAAGACATGGTTTTCTATTGGAAGCGTCCTCTAGTGAACCCTAAGCAGGTGTTAGGCCATTATTTCAATGTGACAAACGCTCCCATTAAAACATGAAGGATTTACAACTGATTTTTTTAAAAGACCTTCAGCCACAGGTGCAGCTGGCCTGAGGCCCCCTCCGCACGTGGCCTCAGCCACACGTGCAGCTGGCCTGAGGCCCCCGCACGTGGCCTGCGGGAAAGCACCTAAAAGGCCTTGGAAAGCCCCTGACAGACTAAATGACTAATAGAGCCCTTTTTTTGGGTTGAACACCTGCTAGTTCAACCAGAGGACATACAGTTTGGATCAGGACACTTGATAGTTCATCACAGTTCAAATATGGACCTAAAAATTCTTCTACAGTCCCTCCTCTGGGACTCAAAAGAGTCCCATTACATCAGCTATACTCTTGGGTTGTTTACTGACAAGACATCCTCATTTGTGCATTGCAATAAAAAAGAAAAACACATCACTCGAGTTACTGATAACTCTGGTGCGGATATGAATATCAGTGATACTTCACACGGTAAATATATTGCAGTGCAGGTGAACCTACATACTAAGGCACAAGGTGAGCAATTAGCTGGATTATATCAACACAAGGTGACATTCAAACATTGAGTTTTGGTGTAATTCAAGGCACTTAAAATGGCCACATAAAACAAGTTACATCAACCTCTTAATCATGGCAAAGTAAAGGCTTCACATTGACATCAGTGCAACCAATCATCTTCTGGCATCTATTGACTCACTCAACCAGAGGCTCCAACCCATTATACTTGGTTCTACATATTATTTTGTTAAAGCGTCACACATTTATTATTTAAATGCATCAAATAACCCCTACGTTACCACTATTTAGTCAACCAATCAAGTAACTATTCTAAGGTTAGCGCAGCTATGTCTAGTTAAATGATAAACACAATAAATGGTTTCCCTTCATGTCCGTCCTTAAGTCATTTGCCTTAGTCAATCGTATAATGGTTTTCATTATAGGCCATTTCTCAACATTCTCCACTTTGTTTTTCTTCTTTTTCAGCTTGTTTTCTAATGCCCGTTTTGGCCAGACGCCAAATTTAGGCGATGCATGTCTCTTGAGGCATGCTATAATTTAAGAAAAAAGGGGTCCCTATGGTGCATCTTTACTACTAAATCTACAAACACGCCGTGTAAGGGTCCCCTTTTTATAACTTTGCAATGTGATATCTATGTGTATGCATTTAGCTTTATCTGTGTTACGCAGATGATGGTAAGGACAGACATTTACCCAACCTTCGTTACTAACATATATCCTTCTTTGTTTTTATTTACACTCAGATTTCTGAAACCAGTCCGCAATTCAAACTCAAGAACCAAGATCATAGTCCGTGTTCAGTGCCATTACGTCAGTCCGCGCTCCTCAGCATTTACTCAGCATCTGAAGTTTTGGGAGAAGTTGGGGAACATGGGGAGGTTGGCCTTTCAGGGGTAGTGGGGGAGGATCAGGAATTCTGGCTTTCAGACAGTCGTGCAGTTCTCTGATGGATCTTTCCAGCTCCTTGTGCTGCTTGGCCAGGTTGTACAGGGCCCCCAGAGAATTCTTGCCCACATTCAGGGTGGTGGTGGCCAGCCCTAGCTGTTCCCTTTCCATATGCTCCATCATGCAGGCTAGCATGTCCATACTAGACTGAAGACCACACAGTTGAGTATGGAGGCCCTCCTGAGCACAAGAGATGTTGGCATTGTCACGGTGTATCCTGAACAGGTATGCAGCTGTCTGACTTAGTTGTGGCATGATTTCCTCAAATAGCTCATGGGGAATGTGATTTGTGAGGGGCAGGAGCTGCTCCAAGGTTTTTGGAACAGACTCTTGTGGAAGACGAAGCTCTCGAACCAAGATTGCCATGTCCTGTGGGGTGACCATGACCAGATTAAGGTTGTGCAGTCCAGGGGACAGGAAGTACAAGGGGGAAGGCATTTCGTGTGTGGGGGGAGTATTGTTGATGTCGCACAGGCAAGTGGGTGGGACACTCTGGGCATTTAGCAGCCTGTACAAAGCTCCCCTCTGTCCTGGTGGGTGAGTTCGGCTAAGGTCTACCCCTGCTGATCCTCCTCCAGAGGTACTGGGCTGATCAGAATATCTCTCCTGCCTTGGGGGTGGAAAGCTGGGGACAGGTCCTAGCAGTGAATTGGGTCTAGGATGCACTCGGGCGGTTGCTGCATATGGCCGACCTTGGCTGCCTCCCCTGGAGGGTATTGTTGCCACTGGCACATGTGACTGTCTCCATGGCATCTAGGGAAGGGGTGTGTTCCTGAGTCCAAAGGGTCCTTCAGGTGATGGTGGAGTCCTCGGGCCGACTCTTGCTGCAGGCAGATTCTGTGAAGCCGTCATCGCCAGGTGCTGGAACAATGAAGATCCTTCTGTTGCCAACTGGTGTAGCTGCTGGATGGAAGGCAGCTGTGGCGACCAATCATGTCTCGACCATCCCTCCTGTATATCCTCTTCTCCAAACAGCTCTGAGAGTCCAATCAGACTTGATAGAGGCAGATCAGGCATAGGTCCCTGATCAGGGGAGTCTGGTCTCTCAGCCATACTCCTGTGTCCTAGTAATATACATATACGTTCATTATTACAGCTCCATGTCATTCTTTCAGATATTGTCTATCCTATCCCTCATTTTTGTGGGTGCATGAGTGTGAATGTAAATGTGCGTGCATGTCTTCTTCCTCGTCTACAATATCACCAAGCACGGTCCATCCCAGTCCTCCCTATCTGGGGTATACGCCACAATATTAGGGAGCTGGGGGCTGTCGGGGAGGATAATTGGTATTTCATCCATTTCCATATATTCTGGTTCTCTGTCTGTTTCGTTTGTGCTTTCTTCTAGGGCTCGGATGGCTAACAGTGGGAGCTGTCCTACTGTGGATGAAAGCAATTTATTGACCAGAAATTTTATCAAGGGAATACCACAACATATTACCAGCAAGACCGTCACCCCTGTTAGTGCCAAGATTACACCTATCTGGTATAACCAGTCTTTCCATGATATCCACCCTCTCCTTAGAGTCCCAAACAGTGAAAATAGTGGGCCAATATTCATTCCATTCCCTACAATGTATCCAGAATCGTCAGTTTCATTTCTCCCTCCTATGGAGTTACTTAACAGTTCCTGTTGCATCGCTCCAAGTGTGATTAAGAGCTCTGTCAAATTTCCGTCTTCCCCTGTACGCATGGGAATAGCTGTGCAACATTCGGTGGCTTTGATCATAATACAAACTCCTTGTTCATCAGCCATCATCATCTCGATAGCTAATCTATTTTGCATTGTCATTAGCGAGGTGGCGTGCAGTTGTTCGGTTAAGGCTCCTACTGCTGCCAATGTCCAGTTCAGGTATCTTTGCTGATTATACCACAAGTAATTAATCCACTGCACCTCCTGGAACCTAGAACGGATTTTTGGAGTAACCCCGAACAGAGCCAATGCCCATCCCCATTTATCCGCATCTTCATCTGCTTTAACTCTGCTACTGTCTATGGCTTCTAACTGTCGGGGTATCCCTTCTGGTATCCCGTTTCTTACTGTGATGTTGTAGTCTGTTTTAAACGTCATTATTCCTCTTTTCTTACGAAGTTTCTGTGGCATGGGTTGTATTGAATTTGGCATTTCAATTACTGTTATTGCTCCTGTGAGCATCACAGGAGCACAAAGGCCTTTCCAATTCGGGGACAGCGATGACAGGAGTTTCCTTTTTTGTCCGCATATCCAAAAGATGTCAGCTAAGGGTACCGTTCCCTTAGCTAAATTTGGAGTAGATACCCATGAAGCATGGGTGAGATTCAGTCCAATTACAGACCCCCCTGTGGCCGGTACTATTTGTTCACACTGTATGCCTGCTGCTGGCAGGGTGTGACAGACGGTAATGTTCCATGCTGTTTTGGCCGGTTTGTATTCTTGCTGCTTTTGCATACACTGTATGTGGTGTTTTGGCTGGGTCGTCCCTACCTGCCAATCGCTTATGTATTGTGCTACTAAGCCTTTAGCTATACAGAATGGGTGTATCATCCCTTTCTCTATTTTAATCATAGGTGGAACGGTTCCTTCTGTACTTAGGGGCACTGGACAAAGTTTACTGTCGGCAGCATATTTTTCATCACCTACTGCCATTTTCATAACACATTGTGTATAGCATTCTGCTTGGTCTGAGTTATGTTGGGGACTCCTATAACAGTTATTGATATCAGGTAGGGGTTTAGCCTGAGGTATCACACCTTTCCGGTGACAGGCTATGCAAGGCTTTTCACTGATCTGCCTAGCCGAAAATTTCAACCATTGGTAAAATAAATTTCTCTCCACCCTTGTGTGCGGGCTAGGTCTGTACTGGGATCCCATCTCCCTAAGTGACTGCTTGTTTCTAGGCTTCTAATTGTCCTCTTTTTCCTTGGTTTGATTTTTACCCATTTTGTGGCTTCATGTACTGTAACAGTTACATCTTGCTTGGTTTCCCTGCATCCTCTTTTATCACAAATTACCTCTATGTTGAGTGTTCCCTCCTCTTCACATTTGATGCTAATGGCTTCGCCTAATATGTAATCCCCCAGCTTTCCCTGTATTCCTATGTTCTTGTAGGCTTTTGATTTAATGTATACCAAATTATATGTTTTTCCTGTGTTTAGAATGCCTTGTTTAGCTGCTATTGCGGCCATGGCCACGGCACAGTCCGTTGTATGTTTTGGATGTCTATTTTCTCCCATACTGACCACCAGTAGTATTGTCAATCCCTTGAATAATTCCTTAATCATTGCTCTGATGACTGTTGAGATGTGCTACTAGATGTGCTACTAAGTGAGCCGTCACTAGATGAGCTGTCACTAGGGATGTGTGGTGTATCTGTGCTTTGTCTGGGTTGTACTTCCTGCGGTTCTTCTGTCGGTAAATCTACTGAGTTGCTGTCCGAGTCTGTAATTCCTGTGGCCTGTCTATCTGTCGGTCTGTATTTCTGTCTGTCTGTTGGCCTGCGTCTCCAGTTGTTTCTGAGTCTGCATCTGAGTCTGTCGCTGCTCTATCTGGCAGGGATCCACTACTCTCTGAAGCTGTGCGTCGTCTTTGTTCAATCAGTCTCTGTGAGCGCCTTGGCCAGTGTTCGCCTGGCTGCAGGGAGGCGTGGCCTTCCCTCTGTGCTTCTTCTGGCTGCAGGGAGGTGTGGCCGTCCCTCGGTGCTGCTGTAGGGTCTCTGGCTTCTCCTGCTTCCCCCCTTGGCCCGGCGGCTCTGCCAAGACGAGCTTGCCGAGGCCGCAGGGGCGCTGGGCCACCAACCCTACAGCAGTGGTTTAAATGAAACCAAGTGTCCTTACCGTCTACTTTGACTGCTGTACGTGAGGCAAGAATAACTTTAAAAGGACCTTCTCGGCGGGGCCTGTCCCACTTCTTTTTGAACACCTTGATGTAAACCAGATCACCAGGCTGGATGCTCTGATTTTCAAGTGGAATCTCTGCTTCTCTGTCTTCTGTAGCACCTTTGACCTGCAAAAAGATAGTTTTGTGTATTTGGGTTAACTGTCTCAGATAATTATGCCATTCGTCTTGTAGCTGCTCCAGCGATGGTCCTTCGTAGGGTCCTCTCAGGTATGGAATAGGCATCGGCCGACCTGTAAGAGCTTCAAATGGTGTCAAATGGGTTAGTCGGTTAGTTTGTGAGCGCATTGACAATAAAGCAAGCGGCAACGCATCCAGCCAGGTTAGTTTGCCATTGCTGTCTGCTATGATTTTTGCTAGTTTGTTCTTTAAAATGCCATTAGCCCGTTCCACTGCCCCATTTGATTGAGGGTGATAAACACACCCAAACTTCTGTTTGATACCCAATTGTTTGAATGTTTCTTGTGTAACCTTGGCTACAAAAGCCCTACCGTTGTCAGATGAGATAGTATCTGGAATGCCAAATCTTGGAAAGACATCTCAGCACAAGAATTTGGCTACCGTTTTATGGTCTTGATTTGCAGAGGCTACTGCCTCAATCCATCGGCTGAATCTGCATATCACTACCAAAACATATCTCATTCGTTTAACTCGATTTTCAGCTCCCATGTCTATGAAATCCATCATAAGATGTCTGAATGGCCCATCAGGGACCGGAATGTGGGCTAAAGGGGCTGTGAATGATTTCCGGACATTGTACTGTGCACATACCTCACACTCATTCAACAAACGGTCCACTGTTGCTGCCATATATGGTGACCACCAGACAGCTTTTAGTTTGTTCATAATTTGGACTCACGAACAATGATCGGGTCCGTGGGCCCAAATGATTGCATGTCGTAATAAATTGGTGGGTAACACAAAATGTCCATGATTACTGCGCCACAGCTTGTCCGCTGGCCCCTGACTGCGTGTCTCAATAGCGCCTCGTTTAACCCACATTCGTTTTTCTTCTCCACTGGCCCTACTTTGAGCCACTATCAGTGCGTCAAGTGAAACCAGTGGGGCACAATCTTGGATGGTTAGCAGGGGAAACATATTTTCTCCTTGTGCTCCTTTGCGAGCTGCGTCATCTGCTAGGTTGTTACCTTGAGCTATGATGTTATTATTCTTTTGATGACCTGCACATTTAATGATGGCTACCTCAGACGGTAATTGGAGAGCTTGTAACAGTTGGGAAATCGCTTCTCCATGAGTGACAGGGGTGCCATCTGCTCTCAGGAATCCCCTTTGTTTCCAAATGTTTGCATGTACATGACATACGTCATAAGCGTAGGCTGAGTCTGTGTAGATATTAACACGTTGATCTTTAGCTATCTGGCAAGCCATAGTTAAGGCTTTGATTTCTGCCAGTTGGGCTGAACAAGGCTGATCAATTCCTTGGGACTCCAGTAATTCAAAGGTCTCGCCATCCGTGTTTAGTTTAACAATCCCCATACCCGCATGCAATCCCGCGGCATCCCGAAAGCATGAGCCATCCACGAACAGGGTTAGATCTGCATCTATGGCGTGATTATACAAATGTTCTCTGGCTCTCAAAAATTTCTCTGTCTCTGCCACACAGTTATGTGGAGTACCATCTAACGGTGTGGTCAATTTGGTGGCGGGATTCACCGTGTGACAACGTTGTATTGTTATTTCTGGAGCGGACAACACAACTTCATATCCAGTGCGTCTAGCTTGTGTTAAGACAAAACGTTGACTGGTTAGCAGGGCATGTAACTGATGCGACGTGTACAACGTTACTGCATGTCCCATGATTATGGATGATGCTTTTTGAAATGCAAAGGCAGCTGCTGCTAGACCCTGATAGCATGGTGGCAATCCTGTTTCAATGTTGTCAAGCTTTGTACTATAATAGGCCAATGGTTGTTTTCCTTCATTTGTTTCCTGCATTAGTACAGCACAAGCATAACCAGCTTTTTCAGTAACATACAAATGGAAAGGTTTCCCATAATCTGGGTTACCTAACGCGGGAGCAGATTGCATGTCTGTTTTTAGGGCCTCAAAAGCTCCCGTTGCCTGATCTGTCCAGACGAGGAGAGCTGCATTGCTTGTTTGCCCCACTGCTCTAATCATGGCACGCAAAGGTGCAGGTTTTATAGCATAATCACAAATCCACGGCCGACTGTACCCTGCCATCCCAAGGAATGAAAGCATCTGTCCCACTGTTTGGGGTTTGGGAGCCTTGATTATAGCCTCCACTTGGCTTGGGGCTATACATCGCGTGGTCCCACACAACTGTCTTCCCAAGTATTCTACTTGTTGTTTGCAGAACTGCAATTTGTCCTTACTTACTTTATGACCTCCATCTGCCAATGCATGCAATACAATTAATGAATCTTTTTCACACTGTTCTTGAGTCTCTGATGCAATAGGAGATCATCCATATATTGCACCAATGTACTGGGTATGTCAAGGTGTTGTAAATCTTCAGCCAGGACTTTGTTAAAGATGGCTGGGGACAGGTTCAGTCCCTGAGGTAGCCGTGTATACGTTAGCTGTTGTCCCAGAAATGTGAATGCAAACAAATGTTGTGAGTCTGGGTGCACAGGCACACTGAAATAGGCTGAACACAGATCGATTACTGTGTACCATTTTGCTCCAGCAGGGATGCTTGATAGTATAGTATGCGGATCAGGTACTATAGGTGCATCCATTTCTATTATTGCATTGATAGGACGCAGATCATGTACCAGCCGATACTCTTTGGTATTGTTTTTAGGGATAGGATAGATAGGAGTATTGCATGGGCTTGCAGTTTTTATTAGAACTCCAGCTGCCATTAGTCCCTTAATTACTGGTTTTATGCCTTCAATAGCCTGAGGTTTTAATGGATACTGCCTTTGGTGAGGCAGTTTTGCTCCCGGTTTTACTTTTATTTTACTGGTAAGGCTGTTTTTACTAGTCCTACATCCGTTTTGCTTTTGGACCACACCACTGGTGGTATTTGCTCTAACAATTTCTCTTGTTGGGCCGATAACACCATCTGTCCCTCTGATCTAGGATTGAGCTCCACTTTTTGAGCTATAGCCTCATCATTTACTTTTAAATTAATTCGTATAAACTGCTGGTCTTTTGACAGATGTACTTGTAGACTTTCCATGTTTTGCCATTCTTCAACTTCTGAGGCTGTCTTTACCATTGGACCTAGGTCATGGGATTCGTACTTTTCTGAGACTAAAAGGGTCACATGAGGCATGGCATTCGGCACTTGATACCATTGTTGTTCAGCTGAAGTTAGCTTGACAGAAGCTGCGGCCCCTTGGGGGCCTAAATAAATTTCTGTGGTGGTTATGTGAAACAGCCGTTGATTCATCAATGCATCCCAGCAGCATGCATAGTCAGTTTGTTCTTGTTTGGCATCGAACATCAGGGTGACATGTAAAGGTAAACTAGGTGTACATACTGCTTCATAGTGTTGTTCTGCCCAGGGCTTCCATTTTTCCCATTCCAGTTGAAGATTAAAATTTTCTGGTTGTAACTTCAGCCAGTATACCATGGGTTGCACAGGTCGGACCTTATTTTCCATGTCCATAAGCACCATAATGTTGGCGAGTGCTTCGTCAGGAAAGTGTATTTGCAGTCCTTGATGGGTACACACTATCTGGGTTTGTAGCTTACATAAATGTCTCTTCCCAGCAAATTCACAGGTGTATTTTGTGAGTATAACAGGGGTGCTTCAATTGTTTTTCCTGCATCGTTACAGGAAGTGGGCGTGTAAACGGTATTATTTGAGTCTTCCCAGAGAAGCCGATGGTCTTAATTACAGACCCAGAGAGGGGGAGATGAGCGCCCATTTTCCCTATGCAAGAGTATGTTGCCCCTGTATCCACCATGAACGGGAAATCTCTGCTTTGTATATTAACAGTGACGGTTGGCTCTTCCTTAGGTATCATCGAAATAGCCAATGCCACCGTTTCCCCCTCTGTCTTCTCTAGGCCTCCCTATTGCCAATAGGCAGAGGGTCCAACCCAAGGTCGGGCTGGACAATTTCTCATTCGATGTCCAGGTTGTCCACAGCTCCAACACTCATTAGAGGGTTGATCCCCTATTGGGGGTGTTGGTCCCATAGGCGGTCCCGCTTGACTGTTCCTGGGAGCTGAGTTTTGGAATCTGTTTCCAAATGAAGGTTGGCGAGATCCTCTTCGCCACCCTCCTCTTTGACCTTGAAAGTTCCGTGACTCTCCTCTCCACCCATGACTGTAGGTGGGTCCATTTCCGGGTGTGCCAGTGCTATGGTAGTGATAGTGATGCTCCACTGGTGCTGAGACTTCTCCTGCAGCAGTGCTCCCTGCTGCTCCTTGGGGGCTCTGTGTGGCTGTTACCACAGGTGCCTGTAAGGTGGCAGCAGTGTTTGCCGTAGGGCCTAGGCTTGCCGACTCAGAAGGAACAGGGGTCATCATTGGTGCCTGGGTCTTTGTTTTTTCTTTCTTGACTTTGGTTAGCTCTCCCAACTGCATCTGCACCAATTTTTTTTTTGTCAGGGATTTTGCTGCATCTCTTCTTTTTGTTTTTCTTTCTTGTAGATTTCAAGATGGTGACAAATATGCTCAGAGTATAAAGCCCAATTCATTTTCGATAGTCCCACGACTCCATCTAGGGCTTTCTGAACCTCATCTGGTAGAGCCTTTTTTACAGTTATTTTAAACAGGATTTCAGTTGTGGAGAATGGTTCCATGCATTTCCTGTTTCCTACGCCCATCTTTTCTGGAATCGGTGCAGGAACTTCTTTGGGCACTCTTCAGGGTCCACTCCTCATCATCCAATTTAGAGGGATCCAAGACCTCAGGGTACTTTCTTCTCAGTCCTTCCCACATGGAGTTTCTATAGCGATTAAAGGGGACTTCATTCATGTTGATTTGTGCCCATCATTTGTGTTAGTCCAACCTTTCCTGCTAATTCTTCAGTGTCATGTTTTCCCATGACATGCATTAGCAAGGCTTTTATGTCACCTAAAGACAAGGTTACCCCTGCAGTGCCTTCTTCTAGGCAGTTATCCATCTCCCAGCTCCTTGGGTGATGTCTGGCAGTCTGTTGGCCAGCCCCACCATGTCTGTCCAGCTCCATGGGGTATACACATGATGACCATTTCTAACCACCAATGGGCATATGAGGTCTTCGTCCTCCTCTTCTTCTGTGCGGACTCCATACTGTCTTCCAGATCGAGTGCGACTGACTGGTTCCAGGCAGTCCATCCAGTCGGTTATATTCTGTTCTAAAGCCGCTATGTCTTTGGCTACACATTGTTGTCTTTGCCTGAGTCGGGCCTCTTTTGCAGTCTCAATGATGATCTCACCAGAAATTTTTCGGGTGGGTGGCTCTATAATGTGATCCCTTGATTGGGCGTCGATTGTTGTAATATTCTTCTTTCCTCGGCGTCCCTATGTCTTTGTATTCTTTCCTTCGCTAGCCGAAGTTGCTCAGCTAGTTCTTCATTATCTCTTCTGGCCAGATCCAGTGTGTCACAGAAGCTCTTGTGCCACTCTTCGGAGCCTCTGTAGCCTGTGAAGGTCCAGTCGGCTGACTTATGGTGGGAGGGGACGGTTTTCAGTGGACCTCGATGTGCAGGCGGAGCCTTCAGGTCTCTCTCTTTATCCTCGTCTGCCTCCGTGTCACTGTTATTTGTGGCCCCCCCCTGCTGGTCGTGGTGTGCGACCACTTACTTTCGGACTTGGAGACCTTGTATGATCCATTGACAGACTGAGGACCTGTCTCCTTGTGGCTCTCGAGCTTTTAGTGTCAGTGTGAATTTGCCCTCCACATCCATGCCTTGGTCCTCTTCACGAGTTCCTAATACAAATTGTCCAGCTGTCTTCCCCATATCATGACTTTTATATGGGGGTGGCTCTGCTTCCTAGCTCGGTGCACTGGCTTTAGTCTCTTTGGATCTTTCCTCTGTCATTTTTTCTCTTTTCTGCTGTAGCCTCTGTGCTTCCTGCTTGAACAAGGCCAAAACTTCTTTTTCTTCAGTGCGTTTTTTGTTGTTTTTTACGTTCTTCTGCTGATCTTTAATTTCTTTTTTCTGTATTTCTACCGCAACTGCTTCACACATCACCGGATCAATGATCCCACCAAAGGCCATTGCTGCCCCCATGTGACCTTTTGTGCCACTTTCTCATACATTGGTTGGCCTTAGTGCGTTTTCCTGGATATTTTCTTAGTACTAAGTCTAGCGGGGTACTTTCCCGACCTTGACCTTGAGAGTTACCCATGTAACCCTGACAAACGCTATGTGAGGTGTTTCTATGGTGTTCTGGTAGTCCCTCAGGGGCTGTCCTGATCCAGACCAATAACTTGCTGGCTGTAACACCTGTTTTGTATTTTAAACCCTTAAAAGGATTAAATTTCCAACTGCTATGCCCGTCTTCTTTTTCTTTAACTAAATATGAAAATTTACCTGTTTCCCACCGAACCTTCCTTGGGACCACAGTCAAAGTCAACCTAGGAAACAGTTCTTCACCTGGATCGGTTGGCAGTGTTATTAAATGATTTAATGGTATGCTAATTTCTTTATTAGGATCAGCACAAAGCGCTCCAGCCACGGGGTTAAACCCTGATGCCACAGACGTCTTATCAGCAGCTCCCAATTAATTAGAGGGAATTGTTCTTTCTTTTGCTTCAGATTGATTACCTTAGTAATCTGCCATAATTTCTGATTGATCTCTGTTCGTCCTGCCAATGTTCTGCTCCTACCCTGTCAAAATAGGTCCTTTCCAGCCAAAAATGTGTCCTGATTCCCTGGGTTTCGATGTCTCCGTCCAGTCAAGTAATGTTCTGGGAGTATTATTTCATCATCACTTAAGTCTCCCATCAATGACTGTCCCAAGCATTGATCAGTCTGTCAGCTTTTTCACTATAATCTAAGCTTTATCTCTTTTGATTTATAACCAACTTTATTTATTTAATCCTCTTACAACCCTAACACCTCCTAATGTCTTTGCTCCCGACTTTCTATTTCCCTTCTAATTTAATTTTTTTTTTTTTTTTAACTTTCTGCTTCTCGTCTTTTTTCTGCTATGTTTGTTATTAGTTTTCTCTCTTTGAAATAATATCTACCTTCTCTGTATTTACATAGCACTCTTCTCCTGTCTTTTCTTCACTGTCTGTTTCACACTTTCCTCTCTGCCTGTCATGCACCTCCCAAGTCCTCCTGTTGGGTCTAAATACCTCCCCCTCGTACTCTTTCACATTAATCTTGTATGTCAGCCAGCCTGCAGTTCTCACAGCTTTACACAGATTACTCTCCACTCTCCCACACACCAATCTTCAAAAGCTTTATACACAAAAATTATTAAAAACAACTTTCTATATCTCTATCTAGACTTCTGCCACTTTTCACTCCGCGGCTTTAAACAACCTTTTTATTCACTTAACACCAATGTGTTCTGTTTAAGCATGTATCTCTTCTTCACGTTAGACAGCTTCTCCGGCGCTGTCAGCAACTTCATATATTACTTTTTTCAAGCCCTCTTTGAGCGTACAATATTTCATTTACTTCTACGCCTTACCGCGCCTCGCGTGCGTATCCTGTGCTTAATATATTATTTTCCACCAGCTCCTTTCTGAGCATACAATATTTCATTTACTTCTACGCCTTACCGCGCCTCGCGTGCGTATCCTGTGCTTAATATATTATTTTCACAAGCTCCTTTCTGAGCATACAATATTTCATTTATTTCTACGCCTTACCGCGCCTCGCGTGCGTATCCTGTGCTTAATATATTATTTTCACAAGCTCCTTTCTGAGCATACAATATTTCATTTATTTCTACGCCTTACCGCGCCTCGCGTGCGTATCCTGTGCATTTCTGCACTTTCTTCTGCCTTTTTTTTTTTTTTCACTTACTGAGCTCCTTGTGAGCTTAATGTGCCTTTGCACTGAAATATTTCTCTTTTTCTTTCTTATAAAAAAATCATATTACTGTGTACTTAATTACTTATTCTTCTCCCACGCCCCACAAGCGTGTATTGGTGCCTTACTGCACTATTTTCTGCTTCATTAATTCTCATGTCTTCTGCACTAACCTTCTATTTATTTTATTTTTTTTTATAGTTTTTCTCTTTTCTTAAAAATGACGTCCTTTATTGAGCTCTTTTACTTACTGTCAGCTGTGCTTCTTTGCACTTTTCTCTTTAAATCTCTTTATCACGTACGGTATTTCTACTGCGCCCCCTCAGGCGCTTATCTTGTGCTTTCTCTGCAGTATTCTCTTGTTAAACTCTTTTTTCTCACTTATTTCACTTCAGTCTCTGTTAAACTCTTTAAATAACCTTGTATTACCTTGTATCTATTTGTCAGTATACTCCCCTAAATTAACCCCTACAGCGCATGCTATCAGCCGGCACGTTAGTAACGAATTTCAACACCAATTATTCCCCAAGCATCCAGGTTAGTTCTCCACGCACTCTTTCCGCACCAGAGTTCATGAACATTCCTGAACTTTCACTCACATAGACATTCTTTTTCCTGGGAACACACACACCTTCTGAGCATTTTATCTACAAGGCCTGATAATTTTCAATCTTATCTTTTTTTAGTCTCTTATCAATTTTCTTAGTCCAGGTTCTTTTGGGTAAGAGGCAATTAAAAAATATCACTGTCAACTTGGGCGGAAATCCCGACTCACTCCTCCAGATCGTGCAGAAATTATAAAAGGTTTCTGCTTACCTTTTAGTCGTGATCACTGTATTTACGGTCTGGAGGGATGAGCTGGACTGCCCCAGGCTGCCGGAATGCCCCTGGACCTCCTGAAGCTGGCTCGCCAAGTTCTGTCGCGGCTCGTCTTTTTGGTCTTCTCAGGATGTCGTCTTTTAGATACACAAACTAATTGCAAGTGATATGCTAGAAAGAGGACACAACACTTTAGAATAATTCAGCCTTAAGCAAGATAAATGCACAGAGTTTTTAAGTTTATTTAAGCCTTCGACACAAAGCTTAGACAAACTGAGTCCTCTAGAGAGACTGAATATGACAAAGCCGCGCTCGTCTATTTATTGGAGACCCGCGGGCATCGCTCCCTCCTTCGACTTTTTTATTTATTTCATTCCCAAGACATGGTTTTCTATTGGAAGCGTCCTCTAGTGAACCCTAAGCAGGTGTTAGGCCATTATTTCAATGTGACAAACGCTCCCATTAAAACATGAAGGATTTACAAACCTGATTTTTTTAAAAGACCCTTCAGCCACAGGTGCAGCTGGCCTGAGGCCCCCTCCGCACGTGGCCTCAGCCACACGTGCAGCTGGCCTGAGGCCCCCGCACGTGGCCTGCGGGAAAGCACCTAAAAGGCCTGGAAAGCCCCCTGACAGACTAAATGACTAAGAGAGCCCTTTTTTTTGGGTTGAACACCTGCTAGTTCAACCAGAGGACATACAGTTCGGATCAGGACACTTGATAGTTCATCACAGTTCAAATATGGACCTAAAAATTCTTCTACAATGTGTTATACATCATACTGACAAAGTGAGGAACCTTGGGGTAATCTTTGATCCTACGTTGTCCTTTGACCTCCACATTAGGGACATTACGAGGACTGCTTTCTTTCATCTGAGAAATATAGCAAAGATTCGCCCCATCCTGTCTATGGCTGATGCTGAGACTCTGATTCATGCGTTTGTCTCTTCTAGATTGGATTATTGTAATGCTTTATTTTCTGGCCTGCCGCAGTCTAGCATTCGAGGACTTCAGTTGGTACAGAATGCTGCTGCCAGACTTTTGACACAAAGTAGAAGGTTTGACCACATTACTCCCATTCTGGCATCCCTTCATTGGCTACCAGTTTCTGCCAGATCGGATTTTAAAGTTTTATTGTTGGTTTATAAAATTGTTCATGGACTGGCACCTTCCTACCTGGCGGACTTGGTTAAGCCCTACGTACCTGCGAGGCCTTTGCGTTCACAGGGCGCAGGGCTACTGTGTGTTCCGAGGATGAACAAAAAGTCTGTGGGGTATAGAGCCTTCTCCTACCGTGGTCCGGCTCTTTGGAACGATCTACCTGCTGTTATTCGGCAGTCTGACACGGTGGAGATTTTTAAATCAAGACTGAAGACCCACTTTTTTAGACTGTCTTATCATTAATTTTTTAATCTTTGTGTTTGCTTTGTAATTTCTTTTTATTCTACTGTGTTTTATCTTTTTACTGTGCTTTTCTTGCTTTTAATTTTGATTTTAGCTTAATTTGTGTTGTTGTGAATTATGTGAAGCGCCTTGGGGCAAACTTTGTCGTGATTTGGCGCTATATAAATTAATATATTGAAATTGAATTGTTGCATTTATATTTTTGTTCAGTGTATTAATATAAGTAACAGGTTGGTCATCATTGGTAGTGTCCCACAGCAGGCTTACTCAAGGTTCATGAAATGGGTAATATCGCCACCTGGTGTACATGTACCATTAATGCAGGTACAGTGGAGTTTCACCAAGAGCTCTAGTATATGCAACCTGACAAAAGAGAAAGAAACACTCTGTTACTGTTATTTTCTGTTTATAACAGATAGCTACAGTGGGGTAAAAAAGTATTTAGTCAGCTCCTGATTGTGCAAGTTCTACTACTTAGAAAGATGAGAGAGGTCTGTAATTTTCATCATAGGTACACTTTAACTATGAGAGACAAAATGACAAAAAAAAAAAAAAAAAAACAAATCCAGGAAATCACATTGTAGGATTTTTAAAGAATTTATTTGTAAAATTATGGTGAAAAATAAGTATTTGGTCAATAACAAAAGTTCAACTCAGTACTTTGTAACATAAGCTTTGTTGGCAATGACAGAGGTCAAACGTGTCCTGTAAGTCTTCACCAGGTTTTGCACACACTGTAGCTGGTATTTTGGCCCATTCCTCCATGCAGATCTCCTCCAGAGCAGTGATGTTTGGGGCTGTCGCTGGGCAACACAGACTTTCAACTCCCTCAACAAATTTCTATGGGGTTGAGGTCTGGAGACTGGCTTGGCCACTCCAGGACCTTGAAAGCTTTTTACAGAGCCAGTCCTTCATTGCCCGAGTGGTGTGGTTTGAGATCATGTCATGCTGGAAGACCCAGCCATGTTGCATCTTCAGTGCTCTCACTGATGGAAGGTGGTATTGGCTTAAAATCTCACGATACATGGCCACGTTCATTCTTCCCTTAACACAGATCAGTCGCCTTGTCCCCTTTGTAGAAAAACAGCCCCAAAGCATGAGGTTTCCACCCCCATGCTTCACAGTAGGTATGGTGTTCTTGGAATGCAACTCAGCATTCTTCTTCCTCCAAACATGACGAGTTGAGTTTTTACCAAAATGTTCTATTTTGGTTTCATCTGACCACATGATATTCTCCCAATCCTCTTCTGGATCATCCATATGCTCTCTGGCAAACTTCAGACGTGCCTGGACATGTACTGGCTTAAGCAGGGGGACATGCCTGGTACTGCAGGATTTGAGTCCCTCTCTGCGTAGTGTGTAGCCTTTGTTACTTTGGGCCCAGCTCTCTGCAGGTCATTCATCAGGTCCCTCCGTGTAGTTCTGGGATTTTTGTTCACCGTTCTCATGATCATTTTGACCCCACGGGATGACATCTTGCGTGGACCCCAGATTGAGGGAGATTATTAATGGTTTTGTACGTCTTCCATTTTCTTACAATTGCTCCCACAGTTGATTTATTCACACCAACTTGCTTGACTATTGTAGATTCATTCTTCCCAGCCTGGTGCACATCTACAATTTTCTTCCTGGTGTCCTTCGACAGCTCTTTGTTCTTGGCCGTGGTTGAGTTTGGAGTCTGACTGTTTGAGGCTGTGGACAGGTGTCTTTTATACAGATAAGTTCCAACAGGTGCCATTAATACAGCAGGTGGAGGACAGAAGATCCAGAAGATCTTAAAGAAGAAGTTACAGGTCTGTGAGAGCCAGAAATCTTGCTTGTTTGTAGGTGACCAAATACTTATTTTCCACCATAATTTAAAAATAATTATGGTGGAAAAAATAAATCCTACAATGTGATTTCCTGGATTTTTTTTTTTTCTCATTTTGTCTCTCATAGTTGAAGTGTACTTATGTTGAAAATTACAGACCTCTCTCATCTTTCTAAGTAGGAGAACTTGCACAATCAGGGGCTGACTAAATACTTTTTTACCCCACTGTATTTCATAATCAGTAGCACCTTAATCTAAAATTTCAGTGTGTTTTCCATGAATGCAAAAAAGAAAGCTAACTTGTAATAAATAAGAACATGAAGCACCACTCGTTTTGAAAGATCTTTTACTATAATATCACACACATCTTCATCGAGTGCACGAACAAGAATGTGTGTAGACACCCAATGCAGTACGTCAAACACTGGCAGGTAAGAATCAGCTCACTGTTAATGTGTCAGCATGTCTCATTATCAATAAAACTTTGCTGTTGGTGTTTTAGTGGTAGAATCAGATTGGAAACGTCCATCTCCACATCACTCTGACAGGATGACACCTAAACCATGTATCAGTGCACTATTTACAACACAAAATGTAATGTTCTGCCAATGGGTGTATCTCTTCTGTGTGTATATCCTCAATGTGTTAAACAAAAGTAGCATGGTTCAGGTTATGGATCAGAACACCATATGCTCAGGTTCATAGGAGTTACCTTTGGGTGATGGAAAAAAATGTTGTACTTTAACTTCCAAACTATATCTTCAAATGTAGTGCGCACCATTTTATAGTATGACCATGTGATAGTGCAGATAGTGTGACGTGACCTTTAGAAACTATCAGTTGTATGGATATATGTATGTATGTATGCCGCTAAAAGCTTCATGTTGCAACACTAGGCGATTGTCAGCTTGTTGTCAATGAATGATCAAGTCATGAGGTGACCATTTCTGCTTCAAAGTGATGAAACTCTGATATCCAATCACATAAGAAAACACAAAACAAATACTTGTGTGTATGGCCACTAACTGGACTGTGAGTGCCTGCATGGTATGAGCTTCTGGCCCCCCTTTTTCTTTAGTATATCATCTTTAAAGAAAAGCAACTCCAGGCCTTAAGTCTTGTGCCAAGGAGTCATCAGTGTTTGGTACGGGCATATTTTAATACAAACAAACAAAGTATGGTGTGATTTCAGTGAAATTTGGTGCAGAGGTAGTAGGCCTCAAGTCAAGGAAGAGTTGATGAGATTTTGAGGCAGCTGTCAATCCAGGATCTTGTTGCCCTTTTCCTGCCTATTTAATTGTTTGTCAGTGCAATATCTCAAAAGGACATGAGTAAATTTCAGTGAAATTTATTCAAGATGCAAGCCTTGGGTCAATGAAGAAGCCATTACATGTTTTTGTGGATCTGGATCAAGGGACATCTGAGTTTTGATAATTAGTTTCTTTTGACTGGTCACATTTTTGCCCGAGGTCATCACATTGAATCTGATGTGGATCCATATGTTGATCTGAAGCAAGTTTTACACCGGATGTCCTTCTTGACACAACTCCAGATCTACAATGGAGGACAGAGTGCAGGAAGCCTTAAACTACAGACTTTCTCTTTGTGAGGTAAGCATGCTACTCAATGGCAGCACTGTGCCCCCTGATATTGGAGCTTTGGACTTTGATATTCATTCATTTCTTCTTGATTACATGATCAAAGCAACCAGCAGTCAATTGCAATTAGGGATCAGAATCAAACTCCGGACCCTTCTGACATTTGATCCTGATTACATGGTCAAATCAATCATGATCTAAGTTCAGCAGTTAGGGTCAAAGCTTAGAATCAAAGATCGGGATCAGTTTCAAACATGGCTGTTCAGGATACCATTATGCACAGTATATCTAATATTCCATAATTTTATTTTAGTTTGCATCAGATCCTGATCTGGTGGACAAACATACTTTTGGACATGGGTGGCCCACTAGAGTGGATTAAGGATTGGAATTTCAATTTCAATTTATTTTCATTTATATAGCACCAAATCACAACAAAGCTGCCTCAAGGCGCTTCACACAATAAGGTCTAACCTTACCAACCCCCAGAGCAACAGTGGTAAGAAAAAACTCCCTCTAAGGAAGAAACCTCAAGCAGACCAGACTCAAAGGCGTGACCCTCTGCTTGGGCCATGCTACCGACACAAATTAGAAAACAATGCACAAAACGAGTATTCAGGAAATGTTGCCGATGCACAGGACGGTTTCCGGAACAGATACCACACCCATCTCTGGATGGAGCTGCACCTCAAACAGACAGAAAAGAAAAAAAGCAGAATCAAGTATCAGAAAGACAACAAATATAGTGTAATTTGTCAGCATTAAGCAACAAGAAAAACAGAAGAAATACTAAGGTGATCGCCGGCCACTAGCCCTAAGCTTCACTAAAAGACCCAGAATTTGGATAATGTTGAGGCGGCGGCCTGTTCCGTTTCCTAATAAAATGAATTAAAAGAGTAAAAAGCATAGAAACATACTATGCCAGTATGCTAGCCATACAAAAGGGAAAATAAGTGCATCTTAAGTCTGGACTTGAAAGTCTCCACAGAATCTGACTGTTTATTGATGCAGGGAGATCATTCCACAGAACAGCGGCTCGATAAGAGAAAGCTCTGTGACCAGACTTTTTATTCACCCTAGGGACACTAAGTAGTCCTGCACCTTGAGAACATAAAGCCCGGGCAGGTACGTAGGATTTAATTAGGTCAGCTACAGTAGTGTTCAGAATAATAGTAGTGCTATGTGACTAAAAAGATTAAACCAGGTTTTGAGTATATTTCTTATTGTTACATAGGAAACAAGGTACCAATAGATTCAGTAGATTCTCACAAATCCAACAAGACCAAAGATTCATGATATGCACACTCTTAAGGCTATGAAATTGGGCTATTAGTAAAAAAAAAAAAAAAAAAGTAGAAAAGGGGGTGTTCACAATAATAGTAGCGTGGCATTCAGTCAGTGAGTTCGTCAATTTTGTGGAACAAACAGGTGTGAATCAGGTGTCCCCTATTTAAGGATGAAGCCAGCACCTGTTGAACATGCTTTTCCTCTTTGAAAGCCTGAGGAAAATGGGACGTTCAAGACATTGTTCAGAAGAACAGCGTAGTTTGATTAAAAAGTTGATTGGAGAGGGGAAAATTTATACACAGGTGCAAAAAATTATAGGCTGTTCATCTACAATGATCTCCAATGCTTTAAAATGGACACAAAAAAAACAGAGACGCATGGAAGAAAATGGAAAACAACCATCAAAATGGATAGAAGAATAACCAGAATGGCAAAGGCTCACCCATTGATCAGCTCCAGGATGATCAAAGACAGTCTGGAGTTACCTGTAAGTGCTGTGACAGTTAGAAGACGCCTGTGTGAAGCTAATTTATTTGCAAGAATCCCCCGCAAAGTCCCTCTGTTAAATAAAAGACATGCAGAAGAGGTTACAATTTGCCAAAGAACACATCAACTGGCCTAAAGAGAAATAGAGGAATATTTGTGGACTGATGAGAGTAAAATTGTTCTTTTTGGGTCCAAGGGCCGCAGACAGTTTGTGAGACAACCCCCAAACTCTGAATTCAAGCCACAGTTCACAGTGAAGACAGTGAAGCATGGTGGTGCAAGCATCATGAAAAGGGCATGTTTCTCCTACTATGGTGTTGGGCCTATATATCACATACCAGGTATCATGGATCAGTTTGGATATGTCAAAATACTTGAAGAGGTCATGTTGCCTTATGCTGAAGAGGACATGCCCTTGAAATGGGTGTTTCAACAAGACAATGACCCCAAGCACACTAGTAAACGAGCAAAATCTTGGTTCCAAACCAACAAAATTAATGCCTCGCAGATGTGAAGAAATCATGAAAAACTGGTTATACAACTAAATACTAGTTTAGTGATTCACAGGATTGCTAAAAAAGCATTTTGAACATAATAGTTTTGAGTCTGTAGCATCAACAGCAGATGCTACTATTATTGCGAACACCCCTTTTTTACTTTTTTTTTTTACTAATAGCCCAATTTCATAGCCTTAAGAGTGTGCATATCATGAATGCTGAGTCTTGTTGGATTTGTGAGAATCTACTGAATCTACTGGTACCTTGTTTCCCATGTAACAATAAGAAATATACTCAAAACCTGGATTAATCTTTTTAGTCACATAGCATTATTATATTATTATTATTATTATTATTCTGAACACTATTGTAGGTAGGGAGGTGCCAGTCCGTGAACAATTTTGTAGGCTAGTAGCAGAACCTTAATATCTGATCTCACAGGGACAGGAAGCCAGTGAAGAAATGTCAAAATGGGTGTAATGTGGTCAAACTTTCTGCTTCGTGTCAAAACTCTGGCAGCAGCATTTTGAACCAAATGGAGACCCCTAATGCTGGACTGCGGTAAACCAGAAAACAGAATATTGCAGTAGTCCAATCTAGAAGAGACAAACGCATGAATCAGGGTCTCAGCATCAGCCATAGACAGGATGGGACGAATCTTTGCTATATTTCGCAGGTGGAAGAAAGCACTCCAAAAGTTTACACTAAAGTTTTAGATTAAGTGGCAATGTTTTATTTCTTATTTCTCAAATTTGGAGGTTTTGCCTGAGTAACTGTGCCTGTCACTGGTTTCATATTAGTTGTGTATATGTGTGCATATATCCAACATGGTTTTATGTTGACTCTGAGGAGCTGAGATGGGGGGGGCTATTTTGCCTTTTTTTTTTTTCTTGGTTTGTTACAAAAAAAAAAACAACAAAAAAAAACTTTGTATTCACTTTTATTTTTTTATTGTGTCAGTATAATACTGTTATATGCTTCTTATTAAAATGTATATCAATGGGTTCATTTGTGGATTAAAAAAAAGTATATGTGTATTCTTGCAATTTGTTTGTTTGGTTTTAATAAAAATATTATCAAAAAACTAAACAAAACAGTGAGAACGACTGGTCAGGTATGACGTCAACCATGCAAGGGCACTCCCAGTAATACCAAAATGATTTTCCAGCCTATCAAGTACAATATAATGATCCACGCTATCAAACTCAGCACTGAGCTTTAACAGCACCAGAACTGTAGTGGTGTCTGAATCCATTGCAAGCACAAGATCATTCACCACTTTAGTGCGAGCTGTCTCTGTGGAATGGTATTTTGTAAAAGCAGACTGCAGTGGCTCAAAAAGATTATTCTCGGTAAGGTAGACCACAAACTGCCGTGAACCACTTTTTCCAGAATTTTAGAGCAAAATGATAGATCTGATATGGGCCTATAGTTTTCCAATACACTAGGGTCAAGGTTAGATTTCTCAAGTAATGGTTTAATCACTGCAGATTTGAAACATTTAGGAACAGATCCAGAAGTTAATGAGTGATTAATCATTTCCAGCACAGTCGGCCCAAGAGTGGACCACAGGTCATTAAACAGTTTTGTTGGTATAGGATCAAATAAGCAGGTTGTGCTTTTTGTAGACGTTATGAGTTTTGTCAGCATGCCTAGTGAGATACTATCAAATTCTGTAATTCTAGGTAATACCTCAGTAATGGCACCCACCTCAATAGCAGGGTGTAGCGGCTGGGTTAAGGCATGCTGGGATATTGTCAACCTAATGTCTTCTATTTTCTTCTCGAAGTAATCTAGGAAATCTTGTGCTGTAAAAGGAGAGCGAACTACAGGTGGTTGTCCATGTATAAGTGTTGCCACCGTGTCGAACAAGAACTTTAAGTTATGCTTGTTTTTGTTGATCAAATCAAAGTAATAAGTTCACTTTGTAGCCAGTAGTGCATGCTTATAGTCTAAGATAGCATCATGCCACGCAAGGTGGAATACTTCTAATTCTGAACTACGCCATTTCCGTTCTAGACCTCTAGCTTTATGCCTGAAGTCACACAAGTAGTCGCTGAACCAAGGTGACTGTGTTTTGGGGGGGGCCTGGTTTTAACAAAGGTGGTGCAGTCATGTTAAGTGTAGTTTTAAGCACTGAGTTTAAACTATCCACAAGACTGTCTGCTGATTGGGCATTTGCAAAACGTGAAAATAAGATATCAGGCAGTCTAGCTTCGAGTTCAGCCGCAGTTGAGGAGTTGATGCATCGCTGTAGTGATATATAAGGTTGTTGTTCCACTAAACATGGCAGTGAAACTGTAAACTTAATAAGTGAGTGATCAGAGACCACTGATGTAAGAGGCATAATGTCAATATTTGTGACAGCAATACCACGTGTGAGAACCAAATCCAGGGTATTTTCACTAATGTGTGTCGAGTCCTGAATGCATTGCTGAAATCCTAATGCATCCATAATTTCCATAAATGATTTGCAGAGGGGATCAGAAGGTTTATTTATATGAATGTTAAAGTCACTAATAATCAGGATGTTATCTGCACTCATTGACAAGTTAGAGATGAATGCACCAAATTCATCTAAGAGTTCAGAGTATGGGCCAGGGGGCCTATATATAGTGACAAAGTAATACGGCTGATTTTTATTCTTCTGACCTTGGCAATACGTAGCATCGTGGGCAGAGCGGAGAATCCGATGCTCAAATGAGTTATATTTGTGACCCCCAACAGCTAATAAGCTAAACCTAGATTTATAAATAAGAGCAACACCCCCGCCTTGCTTCGCATCACGAGGGACATGACTAAATGTGTATGCCGGTGGGCAGGCCTCATTTAAGGGGGGGGGCAGCTGTAGGTTTAAGCCAGGTTTCACATAACCCAATCATATCTAAGTGATGATCCATAATTAGATCATTAATCAACAAAGATTTTGAGGATAGTGACTTTATGTTAATGAGACCCTGACTAAGGACCTCAGTGGGGTTGACGGTTGGACTGTTTGGGTTTAGGAGTGGTTCCAGAGTAGCATATATAAGATGCCTGGAAGTAGGTTTAGGTTTGAGACATTCCACGCGAGTTGTAGGTAGCAGACACAAAATCTTTGATATTGCTGGAACAGCCAACGGGCCATCCTCAATTTCAACATCATCTAATGTAGTAATGGGTATTAAGTTTGCAAAGCATATCCCTCTATGAGTTTTATGGACACGTCTACAGAAGCAGGCCACAGTCTCAACTTGTTGAATTTCACTCCCTGGCACATAAACTGCACTATCACCATAATGGATTTTCTGCACTGATTTCCCCACAAAGCTAATGGATTCCATACCCACATTGCAGGGTCTCCAATCACCTGATTTGTTCTAGGGTTTACCTTAAATGGGACTGTGGTTCCTTGGCATAGGTATGCACTCTTTGAACACCCTTCTTAGTGTCTCCCTTTGATTTCTTTGGATATTTTGGCACCCCTACATGCATTTGAAGATAAGGACAGATAAACACAGGACTGTTTGGCCTTGGCATAGGTATGTGATCTCTGAGTTTCCTCTAGTTTTTTTTTATTTAATATATTGGTCTGCAAATAACTAATGATGTGATCCTCACATTTAGAAATTTGTGTGCCCAACTTCACACTCTTCTTTGTCAATGACTCAGCAGACTTCAATATGCTGAGTAAAGGAGCTGCTTCATAAGGTAAACATCTCTGAGTAGAGGTTTAAGGCCGACTCGTTGCACAGTTCCTCCTTATTCTCCTTTGCTTCTGTAAAACATTATTCAAGTCCCCTTACTGACGCATTTGAATTCCCTAAGGATCCATGATTTCCACCACTCCTTTACTTTGATCTGTTACAGCTCATTTGTTCTTTACTGACATCTAATGTCCAGCTATACAGTGACAAATTGTGACTGCGGTGGTGGTGTACGCCTATGATTAACACTGAATTGTTTGAAAAATACTGTACAGTGTACTGCCTGACACTGAAGCCACTGTATTGCCTAAACTGAAGATGGAGCTGGAGAAGGTTTCCCTTTCAGCATCTCCGTGCCTCTTCACCATGGTCACCTCGTGCTTGATGGTGAAAATTTTGTCAGCCCTGGGAATCTGTGCTGGAACAAGGAATTCCACCTTCACTATGAGAAGGGGCCCGGCCCATCATCTCCTGACCCCACTCACAGTGGCTCGACTCCTGGAGGCCACGGCCAGTTGTCTCAATTGGCAGTGCACAGGAGGCAACAGCAGCTAGGAGGCAACAGCAGCAGTACACCGAGAAAGCAAGGTACACAGAGGACTCCAACATGACCTGCAGGAGGAAGCCAGGAGAGGACCCACAATTATTACCTTGGCTCATCCTCACTCAGTCATAAAGTGACAGTGCTGGTAGATTTGTGTTACCTGAGCAACAAATGGTGTAATAAGTGCACCAACTCTGGCCATTCCACTACTTGCTCCCAGACCTACAGCCCTGGTCGCTGTTGGGTACACCTGCAAAACATGACAAATTACTGCCTTGTCCTGCCTTTTGATCCTTTTACAGATATTTGGCCTGAGCAGAACCTTTTAACATGATCCAAACACAACTGTACTTGGGTAATAACCATATAGTCATATGTCTGTACCACTTTAAATTCATTTGCAAATAGATGTAAAGCTGGCAGCCATGTTGTGAGGGGCACTGCTGTTTTGCAAACAAGGGTGGACTCAGAATTATCCCGGTAAGGTCAGCCAAAGGCCAATAATTCAGGTCAAGGTCACTGGGGTAAAAACTTAGATTTAAACCAGGTAATGAACTGTATTGTTTACCAGGAAATTCCATCCTAAACAAGGTGACCACATATTCATGCTTTATTTACTCTACCTATCTGATACAGCCCTTAGTATCTTCATGCTGTTTCTCAAATACGATGCCTTTGTTATGTGTCGGACGCAGCTCGGAGAACCGACCAGCGTTTGAAGGACCCAGTATGAAATAAGCAGAGCACGGTTCAAAGGCTAACTGAATTTAATACATAACAGTGATAATATAATAACAAAAAGGTGCGGTCTGGCGTGGTGCGCTCCCAGCAGCGCTAACGGTCCGGAGCCAGAAGTTGTTTCGGACCCAAGGACCCCGCCGACACCCCCCAGGTGGCCGCAACAACCGAGTCTGTGAAAGAAGGAACCATTATGTGAGTCCACACTCTACACACAGAACACTTAAAGGTGTACAAACAGCAAACACTTCCTGGCTTGATTACTGATCAGCTTCCCAACCTGCAGGCATGGAACAATCAGTTCACAAAACTCCACTGCAGTGAAAGCTGATACATGACTAACAAACAGCTCAATACAATAAGGTGTGAGGGACACCGCATTTACTGACTGTATAACTGTTAGTCACAAAATCTAACGTACCTCAGGAAGTGTGCTGACGAGCGTGAGACCTCACCCCCTCCTCTTTCACAGACTGTGCATCAAACCTGGACGTTCTCAGCATCCGCTGCTGATGAGATGGCTCCCGAGACGACGATCTCACCCGTCTGGTCACAAGGTCGAGTCTCTGGCAAATACACACTGTGCACTCCAGTCTTAAATGCCAACATGTTCCAATCCATCCAGATGCACCACAGCTGTGAGTCCTGACGAGTCGCAGGTGATCAGGGTGAGGTCCTGACAGCCTCAGCAACACAGCCACTCAGTCCCAAACGCACGCCACCTGGGAGGAAACCAAAAGACAAACAAACCGGCAGCCAGGCCCCCCCAGCCATATAACAGCCTTAATCTAATACTTTTTGACAAGTTGGTGACTCACTAAACTGCTAAAATAATACTATAAAATTTCCAAACATTGCTTACCACAAATCAATACCTACTAATTAACTGAATGTTTTTTTTCAATGGCTTGAAGTGGCTTTTTACAAGTTTCTTTACATCAGTGTGTCAGTGTGTGCAACCCACTGCCGCACCATGTGCAGGAATCTTGCTGTGGTGTGTTCCTCAGAAGATAGGTGAGTATTACCTATCATTTTGGTGGGTCTACCTTACCTCTGGAGTGTACACATAAGCAGCCTGGAAGCCTCCTGCAATGAAAGCTCTGGCGATGAATATCAACACGGTCATAGATGCTCTGCAACAGAGAAACCAAAGCAGTAATACTGCAGTAAAAGTGTCCACAATTTAATAATAACAAAACACTTCAGTTTCTAAAGTTAGTCCACAATACCTCCCAACACAACCATAGAGAGGAATAATACACAGAGAGAAAACAAGGAAGCACAATGCCATGGTCTTCCTCCTCCCTAACCGATCAATAGCCCACAGGGTTATCAGCAGTCCTGCAAAGCAAAAAACAGTAACTTTTGAAAACCTGCATTTGAGTAAAGTTGGTATGATTGCCTAAAATTAGGTTTGTCCTTAATTTATAGCAAAGGTTACTTCATCAACAGGTTGTGGAGCATACACGCATGGAATCAGCTGTATTTTTATTACATTTGTGTTTGCAAAATAAAAATGGCCATTATGAGAAATGGATATTAATATTATGATTGCATTATTTATTATTTATAAGTGCATGTAAGTATTTTATTTTGGTTGGTGTGTGAACAAAACCAAGGACAATGTGATCTGACTGCGAAAAATCAATCAAGGCCATGGGACAAGGTAAACATTTTGGCCCAGTGCTTATATTTAGAACAAGGGAGCAGCTGAAGGGAATTACTATTACATTGTGCATATATACACTGAAAACAAGGAAACATTACTTAAATGTATACGTATATACTGGTTGCACATATTCAGAATGTGTCCAAATAACATAACTTCTTATCTTTCTAATTGAGAAAAATACAAAAAATATTTAGAGACATTTTGTTTATGTGCAACCAATATACATATTTAAGCCATGCAAATTATTTCAATAGACCATTTCAGTGTATGTAGTGCTAGTGCACAGTGTAGTGCTTTTAATACATAACAGTAATTACAATAAAACAGATGTGGGACCAAGACTGTTAGATTTTTTTTTAAGTGTATAGTTTAACAGTGTGGAAATGGAGACTTTACCTGGGAATTCAGATAACGTTGTCCACAGCAAGTCTTTATAATCATCAGAATTCAGATATTTACACTCCAAGCTGCATCTCAGCTCATTCTTATCACCCATGGACACTAAAGGAAGCCATGAAGTGAAATAAAACAGCACAAACACACAGGCTCAGAATGCTTTTTGTAATACTATTTGTAAAGAGAAAATTCATTTCCATTCCATTCCAACCACAATAATTATTAATTTTATTTCCTCTTTTGGTTTTCCAATGTGGACTACATTCATCTGAAGCAATGTTGCAGACCTAGCTTTTGGAAATTTGCAATTTTAGTTACACCTGCTCCTAAATTTCATCATGCATGTGATGTAAGATTATTCCCTGCAACCATCCCAAACATGTTCAGCAGGTGGCAGATAAACGACATGTAAACTCAACCACATTCCAACCACCATCCAGCAGATGGCGTTGTCAGCAGCTGGTAGTCAAGTCTATGGCATATTCCATATTCAAAATAACTTGCTTTTTGGCTTGATCTGGTGCATCAAAGTAAACTAACATTCATCATTTTATCCAGATTACATGTAATTTTAATTTGGTCTGTTAAAAGATGACAACATTTATTGTTTTTGAATGATCATATGAACAAACTGGAGGAGACAGACTCACTCATGTATTCACTACATTTTACAGGGGACACGCCCAGGCTTTTTGAAAGCTGAGGTCAAAATTACCACAAGTTGTTGAAATACAGCTTCTGCACCAAATTAAAACATATGTGTGTCTGTGAATGTATGACGTCAGTTAGCATTAGGGTTACCACCTTTCTAGAAATGAGAATAAAGGACGCCCACCACGGCTCCTCAGGGCCCCTAACACCACCCAAGGAGTGGTATATTTAATTTTGAAAAAAATCATTTAGTCATACTTATAGCTTTAAGTGCTTTATTAACACAAAACTGTTAATGATAAAGTGTGCAGTCACTGAAGTGCACAATAATAAATATAAATATTAAGGAAAACAGAACAATAATTTTAATCTTTAAAGTGAGGACATTTTTACTTTAAGAAGAAATAAAAAATTAAAATACTTGTTTGCCTACAGTTTGCCTTGTATCCATTGACACTACCACTGTCAAGCCAGGGGTTTGACTCTTCCCACTCATGTCTGTACATTTGACAACATTTTTGTTTCTTTGGATGTGGTGGAGTTTCGGGTGTAGACATGCCAGGCAACCAGACAACCTGTGACAGGACCAGAAAGGAGGGCACATGGAGATGCAGATGTGAAGGTCTGAGGTCTATCCACTGTACCTCACGTGGGGTCCTGTAGCGAGGACCCCACGTGAGGTACAGAGATGACATTGGCACCCCATAATATTTCCTGTGTTTTATTTTGTTCACTATTCAGTATTGATGAGTGTGTGAGTGTGTGTGAGACATTTATGAAAATACAGAACAATTTACATCTTGCATTGAATCAATACAGGATGCAACAATTAACTGTCAAATAAAGGACAATTCTGCATTTTAAAGGACGGGTGGCAACCCCAGTTATCATACAGCAGGTGAATGTATGATAACGTCAGTATCATTGAGGCTGTGACTCACTTCCACAGGCACCTTCCTCCTGAAACAGCTCTGTAGTGAGCAGCACCAGCCCGTAGTAGGAGAAGGCATTTGCAAACCTGACAACACACAGACACAGCTGTCTGTGAATATCAACAGACACAACATTGTCTATGACTATCCACAGACACAGCGTTGTCTATGAATATCCACAGACACAGCACTGTCTATGCATATACACAGACACAGCGTTGTCTATGAATATCCACAGACACAGCACTGTATATGAACATCCACAGACACAGCACTGTCTATGAACATCCACAGACACAGCATTGCCTATGCATATCCACGGACACAGCATTAACTACGAATATCCACAGACACAGCATTGTCTATGAATATCCAATCACAGCAATGACTATGAATACGAGGTCTGTCAATAAAGTAACGGTCCTTTTTATTTTTTTTCAAAGCTGTTAGAGACTGGCACCTGGAAACCATTCGAAAAATTTATCTGGCTTTCGGTGAAAATTTTACGGGCTTCACAGAGAATAAGGTCTGTTACTACAGCTTTAAGGACCCCTTTAAGGACGCTCGGCGCGCTGCGCTCCGAGCTGCGACTACGCGGCACAAGCCACCAGACCATTTCTAAACGGATGGCTCTGTCGATACGAGACCGTCGTGTGCTCTTTCTCTGGTTATCACAAGAGCTGGACATCAGCCATTTTCCGGCAGATTTCACTTTTAACAAGAGATTTTGTCATGGAAAGCCGCGCAGAGGCTTCGCGCGTCACGGCCGATTCGCTGATGAAGCGAGACAAAGGAACACCTCCGTTTCGGAGTGATAAAGGACAAGTTGGGACATGCCCAGCTCTCCACAATTTCACTGATACTTACTGGACTGGTAAGCATTGAAAGCCGAGATAGACATGATGCCAGTCTCTAACAGCTTCTGAAAAAATTCTGATGGAAAAACAGTCCTTTTCATTCCGCCATTTCCAGACAATGAAAATCCGACGAGGGGGCGGGACCAGTCCTTCCCAAGGCGTGCTCACAGGCGAATGACATCACCGACAGGCGTGGAAAAACTCACGCATGCGCACGAGGGTTCAAGCATGTCTGATGTAAAAACATATGAATGAAATCCATATAGGTTTTGAAAAAAATAAAAAGGACCATTACTTTATTGACAGACCTCGTATCTAAAGACAGAGACAGCATTAACTATGAATATCCACAGACACAGCATTGTCTGTGAATATCCAAACACAGCAATGACTATGAATATCTAAAGGCACAGCATTGTCTATGACTATCCACAGACACAGTGTTGTCTCTGAATATTCACAGCCACAGCATTGTCTATGACTATCCACAGACACAACATTGTCTATGAGTATCCACAGACACAGCACTGTCTATGAATATCCAAACACAGCAATGGCTATATATATCTAAAGGCAGAGACAGCATTAACTATGAATATCCACAGACACAGCATTGTCTATGACTATCCACATACACAGTATTGTCTGTGACTATATCCAAAGACACAGCATTGTCTATGACTATCTACAGACAAAGCATTGTCTATGAATATCCACAGACACAGCATTGTCTATGAATATCCAATCACAGCAATGACTATGAATACGAGGTCTGTCAATAAAGTAACGGCCCTTTTTATTTTTTTTCAAAGCTGTTAGAGACTGGCACCTGGAAACCATTCGAAAAATTTATCTGGCTTTCGGTGAAAATTTTACGGGCTTCACAGAGAATAAGGTCTGTTACTACAGCTTTAAGGACCCCTTTAAGGACGCTCGGCGCGCTGCGCTCCGAGCTGCGACTACGCGGCACAAGCCACCAGACCATTTCTAAACGGATGGCTCTGTCGATACGAGACCGTCGTGTGCTCTTTCTCTGGTTATCACAAGAGCTGGACATCAGCCATTTTCCGGCAGATTTCACTTTAACAAGAGATTTTGTCATGGAAAGCCGCGCAGAGGCTTCGCGCGTCACGGCCGATTCGCTGATGAAGCGAGACAAAGGAACACCTCCGTTTCGGAGTGATAAAGGACAAGTTGGGACATGCCCAGCTCTCCACAATTTCACTGATACTTACTGGACTGGTAAGCATTGAAAGCCGAGATAGACATGATGCCAGTCTCTAACAGCTTCTGAAAAAATTCTGATGGAAAAACAGTCCTTTTCATTCCGCCATTTCCAGACAATGAAAATCCGACGATGGGGCGGGACCAGTCCTTCCCAAGGCGTGCTCACAGGCGAATGACATCACCGACAGGCGTGGAAAAAACTCACGCATGCGCACGAGGGTTCAAGCATGTCTGATGTAAAAACATATGAATGAAATCCATATAGGTTTTGAAAAAAATAAAAAGGACCATTACTTTATTGACAGACCTCGTATCTAAAGACAGAGACAGCATTAACTATGAATATCCACAGACACAGCATTGTCTGTGAATATCCAAACACAGCAATGACTATGAATATCTAAAGGCACAGCATTGTCTATGACTATCCACAGACACAGTGTTGTCTCTGAATATTCACAGCCACAGCATTGTCTATGACTATCCACAGACACAACATTGTCTATGACTATCCACAGACACAACATTGTCTATGAGTATCCACAGACACAGCACTGTCTATGAATATCCAAACACAGCAATGGCTATATATATCTAAAGGCAGAGACAGCATTAACTATGAATATCCACAGACACAGCATTGTCTATGACTATCCACAGACACAGCATTGTCTATGAATATCCACATACACAGCACTGTCTGTGACTATCCACAGACACAGCTTTGTCTAAACTATTTACAGACACAGCATTGTCTATGAATGTCCACAGACACAGAATTGTCTATGAATATCCACATACACAGCACTGTCTGTGACTATCTACAGACAGAGCATGGTTTATAACTATCGACAGACACAGCATTGTCAATGAATATCCACAGACACAGCGTTGTCTATGAATATCCACAGAGACAGCACTGTCTATGAATATCCACAGACACAGCACTGTCTATGACTATCCACAGACACAGCACTGTCTATGAATATCCACAGACACAGCATTGTCTATGACTATCCACAGACACAGCACTGTCTATGAATATCCACAGACACAGCACTGTCTATAAATATCCACAGACACAGCACTGTCTATGAATATCCACAGACACAGCACTGTCTATAAATATCCACAGACACAGCACTGTCTATGACTATCCACAGACACAGCACTGTCTATAAATATCCACAGACACAGCAATGTCTATGAATATCCACATACACAGCATTGTCTGTGACTATATCCACAGACACAGCATTGTCTATGACTATCCACAGACAAAGCATTGTCTATGAATATCCACAGACACAGCACTGTCTATGAATATCCACATACACAGTATTGTCTGTGACTATATCCAAAGACACAGCATTGTCTATGACTATCTACAGACAAAGCATTGTCTATGAATATCCACAGACACAGCACTGTCTATGGGTATTAACAGACATAGCACTGTGTGTTAATATCCATAGACACAGCACTGTCTGTTAATATCCACAGACACAGGACTGTCTATTAATATCCAGACATACAGCTCTATCCACAGACACGTTATCTGTTAATATCCACAGACACAACACTGTCTATTAATATCTACAGACACACAGTTCTGTCTATGAATGTCCACAGACACAGCATTGTCTAGTCATATCCACACACACAGCACTGTCTGTTAATCTCCACAGACACAGCACTGTCTGTGAATATCCACAGACACAGTATTGGCTCTGAATATCCACACAGACACAATGCTGTTTATGAATAACCTCAGTATGTGTTCACTAATGGACTCCAAGGTTTTGAAGCATAAGAAATACATTGTGCACTGAATTATTAATGAAGCTCTAACTGGGCAGTACAATAAATAACAATATTTACCAAATAAACCAAAGTAAAACTGTGGTCCAGCGAAAGTTCGATGAAAATAAGTCTTGAATCTTTCCACGGTCTTCCTATTAAAAAAAGACATTAAAAACTGAAATTACATGCAAATGTGCAGGTTATAAATGATTCATAGCAGAACTGCATATAGTGTTGAAACTGAGGGTACCTGTCTTGCAGCAGTAAGTTTTCCTAAAGGCATAGGTGCTCCGTTTTCTGTAGCAATGCGCTTCAATGTGGCCAGTGCTTTTTCTTGGTTTCCTGTCAGCACATCATATCGAGCACTCTCTGGTAGCCACTGTCCCCAATTTTAAAAAAGAAGTATTAAGTGTGCATTTTTAGTCTTAATTATGCTGCGTTTACTCATAGGCAGGACACATTACGAATGTCATATCTGCGTAATTCTTGGCACATTCCTGACATTCTTAACATGACTTAATGCATCTGAATAGGTTTCTTACTAGTGCGTGTTGGTGCGTGATATTCGTGATTTTCGTGGTGCATGTTTTTGGCTGTCAAAAAAAATCTTCCACGAATGTCACGCACCACCCTCATTTCGCCTCATGTCGTGGAGGTCGCAACTGAGCATGCTGATCCATCTTGATTAGTGGTGATCCTTTTATAGAGCATGACAGCGTTCTTCTCTGATGTGCGCACAATTAAACCCTGCTGTACCGCATTCAGGTTCATTGCTGCAGTATGCTGAAGAAGGACAGTGATGCTAAGTCGGCTAAAATTTTCGTTCCAGTGCCCATCAGCGCGCTCCTGCAGGTGTTCCACCTGCTGCTGCTGTGCCTGAAGTTTGGGAAAAGGCGCCAGACGAGAGCTGCTTAGAGCCACACATCTGGCTCTCTCCGTCTCCCCCTCCTCTCTGCGCCACTCCATGGCACAGAGCCCAACTAAGCATGCAGTCACAAAGTTCTTCTGCTGTGGATTTTGAGGAGCAAACTGGAGTGATCTGAATTGTTCAGCAGCTGATGGATGAATATGGGTATGTGTGGAGACAATTCGCCTCATTCACAACGTGACAGAACTTAACAATGCGCTTTTACGCCGCATGGAACATTATTCTTGATTGTGCATAATGGTTCCTGATAATTCTCCAGCAACACGTGCCATTAATCGTAACGGGTGGTAACCGGTTGCAGCAGTTCCTGAGGACACCTGACGCCTCTGCCTCAAATCATCACATTCGTGATCAGCAGCCAAGAATGTATACTTTGTGGCATTCGTGACTTGCCGTTGTTATGTGTAAACGCAGCAGTCGGTTCATTGCCTCTGTCAACAAATTTATGTTTGGCATCTCACCTTCAATCTGTTAGCAGAATTATTCTAAAACCTGAATTCAAGCCAAACCTTAACCCTAAACCTTAATTCATATGAAATGTAGTCATAATACTGATTATGTCAAGAACAAGCAAATAAATTATTTGTCATAATCTGGAGCAGGAAGTAAATCCAGGAGTTAAAGGGGTGATATAATACACATTTTCAGCAAGTTAATATAAATCACTAGGTGTATTAACAACAGCTATTGAAGTTTGGAATTCAAACAGGCACACAGACTGTATGAAAGCACTACACTGTGCACTAGCACTTCAGTGGGTGTGTCTCACAGGGCAAGCAGAAGTTAAAATATGGGTTTTCATAACATTCAGAAGTCTAAAATGGCTTGTTTTTGTGCTTAAATTTTGTTTACAATATGGGTGTTTCTGCATGCACACAACTAGAATTATAGGACTTAAAATGAAACCCCTGTATTTACCCATGTTAACTGTAAAATTTTAAGGGGGGTGGTGGCCATGTGGATAGTACACTTGGTTTCAGTGTGGAAAGTTCCAAGTTCAAACCCCACCCCTGCCACATTTCTCCTTGTAATGTGGAGTTGTGTCACGAAGGGCACCCTGTGTAAAACTTGTGCGAATTCAACACCGACCAAGTGAAAACAAGGGAGCAGCCAAAGGGACTTACTAAATGTAAAATTTACAGAGGCATGTAAAGGTTTTAAGCATCTTTAAGTTCTAATTTTAAAAAATAAATAATGTTTGATGTTTTTCTTCATCAGTGGGTCAAAAGAAATTAAAATTTGAAATGCTCAAATGCATTCCATGTTGTGTGGGCCGCTGAAGAGGAGGTACTGCTGGCCCACCACCACCAGAGGGCGCCCTGCCTGGAGTGCGGGCTCCAGGCACCCGAGGGCGCTGTCGCCTCACAGGAGCAGCCAGGGTGACAGCTGTCACCCATCACCTGAGACAGCTGACAGCAATCATCGGAGGGGTATATCAGCAGGACGGCATCTCCACCTCATGGCCGAGATATCGTTTCTACCGAGGAGGTAACGTATCCAGCCGACTACTAATACTTTTTGCCTTTATACAGAGAGAGAGAAGAGCAGCAGGAGATATCATTGGATAAGTACTCACACTCCTGCACTTCAGTGTTTACTTGACGAGAGGGGGAGGTGGTGTTACCACCGTCCGTGTTGCTGGGTGCAGCGCACCCACCTCTGACTGTTTTTGTTCCTCGCCAGCAGTACCAGATCCGACAAGCGAAGACCGTGGTCACCTGGGAGTTCGGAACTTGGCGGCTCCAGTATTCCCGGGGTTCGGTGGCGGTGGAAATCGAGTGGTTCCGGTTCGTCTTGGACAGACATCTCCTACCTTCGAGCCTGCCCACGCGACACCATTGGAATTCAGCTATTTCACGAAATTGTTATCTGTTGTGTTTGTTGTGCGAGTTTCACAACAGTAAAGCTTTGTTATTTGACTTACTCCATTGTCCGTTCATTTGCGCCCCCTGTTGTGGGTCCGTGTTCCTACACTTTCACAACAGGATATCTCGGCCAGCGTCATGGATCCCGAGGGGCGTCAACCGGCTGTTGAACGGCCAATGGAAGAACAGGGCGCACAGGCGTCCGCAGGAGGGGTAATCGGTGAGTTGCAGCGGATCCTCACCGCTTTCACGACTCGGATGGATTTGATGACCGAGCAGAACGTCCTCCTGAACCGCAGGGTGGAGGCTCTCGCTGCGCAGGTGGAAGCGCGCCCTCCGGGCGCCGCTGCGGCTCTCCCTCCCGTCGACCCTGTGCGTAACAGCGACGTTCCACTGGTCGTTCAACGACCCCTCCCACCTTCACCTGAAGCATACATAAGCCCCCCAGAGCCGTACGGAGGCTGTGTGGAGACGTGCGCGGATTTCCTTATGCAGTGTTCGCTCGTCTTCGCACAGCGTCCCGTCATGTACGCGACCGAAGCTAGCAAAGTAGCTTATGTGATAAATCTGCTTCGTGGTGAGGCACGCGCTTGGGCTACAGCGCTCTGGGAGCAGAATTCACGGCTCCTTCAGACATATGATGGGTTTGTGAGGGAGTTCAGAACAGTGTTCGATCACCCTAATAGAGGAGAGACCGCTTCGGCCGTGCTGCTGTCAATGAGACAGGGGCGCCGGAGTGCAGCTGCCTATGCAGTCGACTTCCGCATCGTGGCTGCGAGGTCCGGCTGGAATAGCACTGCCCTCCGCGCCGCCTTTGTAAACGGACTGTCGTTGGTCCTCAAGGAGCACCTGGTGGCTAAGGACGAACCGCGGGATTTAGATGGGCTCATCGATCTTGTCATACGATTAGACAATCGGTTAGAAGAGCGCCGTCGGGAACGAGACGAAGGGCGTGGCCGGGCACGCGTCGTCCCTCTCCCTTCCGGTTCCGACCGCGTTCCGCCCTCCCCACGCTCCACGGCCCCTGCGCTCCGTGCGGTCACAGCCCCCCCTGCTGACGAAGCTATGGACACGAGTAGGGCAACATTTAGGGCACCGGTTACACAAAGGAGGCTGGCCCACGGGGCGTGTTTTGTTTGTGGCTCGATTGAGCATCAATTAAGAGACTGCCCCGAGCGGTTAAACACCAATGCCCGCCCCTAGAAACTGGGCTAGGGGTGGGCCGAGACATTCACGTGGGACACACCTACATCGCCACACGACTCCCAGTTACCATCCTGTATGAGGATTTAACCCTGAAGGCCCCAGCACTGGTGGACACGGGCTCAGAAGGGAATTTGCTAGACAGCAAATGGGCTAGGGAGATAGGGTTCCCTCTGGTGGCGCTTACCTCGCCTGTGCAGGTACGGGCGCTAGATGGCTCCCTACTCCCTCCAATCACTCACAAGACACCACCAGTAACTCTGGTGGTGTCGGGGAATCACCGGGAGGAGATCGAGTTTTTTGTGACTCCGGCCACCTCCCGTGTGATTTTAGGGTTCCCTTGGATGTTGAAACACAATCCCCGGATCGATTGGCCGTCCGGGGTAGTGGTTCAGTGGAGCGAGACCTGCCATCGGGTATGTTTAGGTTCCTCGGTTCCTCCCGGTTCCCAGGCCAGGGAGGAGGTCAGAGCCCCGCCCAATCTAGGGACGGTCCCGGTGCAGTACCACGACCTTGCGGAGGTGTTTAGCAAGGATCTGGCGCTCACCCTTCCCCCGCACCGCCCGTATGATTGTGCCATTGATTTGGTCCCAGGTGTTGAGTTCCCGTCCAGTAGGCTGTACAACCTCTCACGACCTGAACGCGAATCAATGGAGACCTACATCCGGGACTCTTTGGCTGCCGGGTTGATCCGGAATTCCACCTCCCCGATGGGTGCGGGTTTCTTTTTTGAGGGGAAAAAGGATGGCGGATTACGTCCATGCATCGATTACAGGGGGCTGAACGAAATCACGGTTCGTAACCGATACCCCTTACCCTTGTTGGATTCGGTGTTCACGCCCCTGCATGGAGCTAAGATATTCACCAAGCTTGATCTTAGGAATGCGTATCACCTGGTTCGGATCCGGAAGGGAGACGAGTGGAAGACGGCATTTAACACCCCGTTAGGTCATTTTGAGTACCTGGTCATGCTGTTCGGTCTTACAAACGCTCCCGCGACGTTCCAAGCATTGGTTAATGATGTCTTGCGGGACTTCCTGCACCGATTCGTCTTCGTATATCTTGACGACATACTCATCTTTTCTCCGGATCCTGAGACCCATGTTCGACATGTACGTCAGGTCCTGCAGCGGTTATTGGAGAACCGGCTGTTTGTTAAGGACGAGAAGTGTGAGTTTCACCGCACCTCTTTGTCCTTCCTGGGGTTCATCATCTCCCCCAACTCCGTCGCTCCTGATCCGGCCAAGGTTGCGGCGGTGAGAGACTGGCCCCAACCCACAAGCCGTAGGAAGCTGCAACAGTTCCTCGGCTTTGCTAATTTCTACAGGAGGTTCATTAAGGGCTACAGTCAGGTAGTTAGCCCCCTGACAGCCCTGACCTCACCAAAAGTCCCCTTCACCTGGTCGGATCGTTGCGATGCCGCGTTCAAGGAGTTGAAACGGCGCTTCTCGTCTGCACCCGTTCTGGTGCAGCCCGATCCTAGTCGCCAGTTAGTGGTTTAAGTGGACGCCTCGGACTCAGGGATAGGAGCTGTGCTGTCCCAGAGCGGAAAGACCGATAAGGTCCTTCACCCGTGTGCCTATTTTTCCCGCAGGTTGACCCCGGCCGAACGGAACTATGACGTCGGCAATCGAGAGCTTCTTGCGGTGAAAGAGGCTCTTGAAGAGTGGAGACATCTGTTGGAGGGAACGTCCGTGCCATTTACGGTTTTCACTGACCACCGGAACCTGGAGTATATCAGGACCGCCAGGCGGCTGAATCCCAGGCAAGCCCGCTGGTCACTGTTCTTCGGCCGTTTTGACTTCCGCATCACATACCGGCCCGGGACCAAGAACCAGAGATCGGATGCCTTGTCCCGGGTACACGAAGACGAAGTCAAAACAGAGTTGTCGGATCCACCGGAACCCATCATCCCGGAGTCCACTATCGTGGCCACCCTCACCTGGGACGTAGAGAGAACCGTCCGGGAGGCCCTGGCACGAAGCCCGGACCCCGGGACTGGACCGAAGAACAGACTTTACGTCCCACCAGAAGCCAGGGCTGCAGTCCTGGACTTCTGTCACGGTTCTAAGCTCTCCTGTCATCCTGGGGTGCGAAGAACCGTGGCAGTTGTCCGGCAGCGCTTCTGGTGGGCGTCCCTGGAGGACGACGTCCGGGATTATATCCAGGCCTGTACCACCTGCGCCAGGGGCAAGGCCGACCATCGCAAGGCTCCGGGACTGCTACAGCCGCTGCCCGTGCCTCATCGCCCCTGGTCCCACATCGGCCTGGATTTTGTCACGGGCCTCCCGCCGTCCCAGGGAAACACCGTCATCCTCACGATAGTGGACCGATTCTCCAAGGCGGCCCACTTCGTGGCCCCCCCGAAGCTCCCAACAGCCCAGGAGACGGCAGACCTCCTGGTCCACCACGTCGTCCGGCTGCATGGGATTCCATCAGACATCGTCTCCAATCGCGGTCCCCAGTTCTCCTCGCATGTCTGGAGGAGCTTCTGCCGGGAACTGGGGGCCACGGTCAGTCTCTTGTCCGGATACCACCCCCAAACCAACGGGCAAGCAGAGCGGGCCAATCAAGAGATGGAGCAGACCCTGCGCTGCGTAACAGCCGCACACCCGGCGGCCTGGAGTACCCATCTGGCCTGGATCGAGTACGCCCACAACAGCCAAGTGTCGTCAGCCACCGGCCTCTCCCCCTTTGAGGTGTGTTTGGGGTATCAGCCCCCGTTGTTTCCGGTGGTTGAGGGAGAGGTCGGTGTGCCCTCGGTCCAGGCCCACCTACGGAAGTGCCGTCGGGTGTGGCGTGCCGCCCGCTCTGCTTTGCTGAAGGCCCGGATGAGGACAAAGGCCCATGCAGACCGTTGGCGAACCCCGGCCCCTACGTATCGTCCCGGGCAGGAAGTGTGGTTGTCCACCAAGGACATCCCACTACAAGTAGCCTCCCCGAAACTGCAAGACAGATACATAGGCCCGTTCAAGATCCTCAAAGTCATCAATCCCGCCGCAGTGAGGCTTCGGCTTCCGGCCTCACTGCGGATCCATCCAGTATTTCACGTGTCAAAAATCAAGCCCCATCACACCTCGCCCCTATGTACACCCGGTCCGGCACCACCTCCTGCCCGGATCATCGACGGCGAGCCGGCTTGGACTGTGCGCCGGCTTTGGACGTCCGACGGATGGGCCGGGGCTTTCAATATCTGGTGGACTGGGAGGGGTACGGTCCCGAAGAACGCTCCTAGGTGAAGAGGAGCTTCATCCTGGACCCGGCCCTCCTGGCCGACTTCTACCGCCGCCACCCGGACAGGCCCGGTCGGGCGCCAGGAGGCGCCCGTTGAGGGGGGGGGTCCTGTTGTGTGGGCCGCTGAAGAGGAGGTACTGCTGGCCCACCACCACCAGAGGGCGCTCTGCCTGGAGTGCGGGCTCCAGGCACCCGAGGGCGCTGTCGCCTCACAGGAGCAGCCAGGGTGACAGCTGTCACCCATCACCTGAGACAGCTGACAGCAATCATCGGAGGGGTATATCAGCAGGACGGCATCTCCACCTCATGGCCGAGATATCGTTTCTACCGAGGAGGTAACATATCCAGCCGACTACTAATACTTTTTGCCTTTATACAGAGAGAGAGAAGAGCAGCAGGAGATATCATTGGATAAGTACTCACACTCCTGCACTTCAGTGTTTACTTGACGAGAGGGGGAGGTGGTGTTACCACCGTCCGTGTTGCTGGGTGCAGCGCACCCACCTCTGACTGTTTTTGTTCCTCGCCAGCAGTACCAGATCCGACAAGCGAAGACCGTGGTCACCTGGGAGTTCGGGACTTGGCGGCTCCAGTATTCCCGGGGTTCGGTGGCGGTGGAAATCGAGTGGTTCCGGTTCGTCTTGGACAGACGTCTCCTACCTTCGAGCCTGCCCACGCGACACCATTGGAATTCGGCTATTTCATGAAATTATCTGTTGTGTTTGTTGTGCGAGTTTCACAACAGTAAAGCTTTGTTATTTGACTTACTCCATTGTCCGTTCATTTGCACCCCCTGTTGTGGGTCCGTGTTCCTACACTTTCACAACATTCCAATTGAAAAAAAAAATCAAATGTGAGATTTTGTTTCCCCTGATTTCATTAAAGAAAGAAATCAGCTATCAAACCAGATCAGCATAATGATACCATTTCAAACTCTCAGATATGTGAAGAAATTTAGTTCACCAACAGTGAAATATCTCAAAACATTTCATCAAATTGGCCACTTTCCTATCTATTAGCATTGGGCTGGAAATTGGACCTTGATTTCTGACACTGATCATCGACTGATCCTAACGAAAATCAAATCATTTCTTTCCATCCAGAGACCCAGTGTACCTGCCTAGTTTGATCTAGATTGGATGAGGCCTTCTCAAAGCATCTTGCTCACATATATACATTACATATGTACGAGTACATCCGTACAAACACAGCTACGTGATAATCAAGGTGATCACAGGGGCATGGGCCTCTGGCAGTAATGCTAATTAAAAAACTATTTTTCAAATTAAAAAAATATACAGAAACAAGAATCTTGATTTCTCTGTAGGTGTACTGATCAGTACATAGCACAAGGGAGCGCACTGTGAACAGTCAATGAATAATTACTATGAAGATCTGATAAAGTAAAATTTTATCAAATATTACAAGAGACTAGCTAAAATAAATATTTTTATCATTTAAAAGAAATTACAGTAAATATGTTTAAAGGTGATCACATTGATTGAATATTGGTGGAAAAACTGCATTCATGACGACTATATGACTATGTTACAAAATGAGGCAAAGTAACGGAATGTTTCCATGGTGATGCCATGAAATTTCTAAAGGACCTTCGTACAGAGCCAGATCTACTGAACTGCTGACCAAAGTTTTACAAGACAACAAGACAACCGAGAGAAGAAATACTCACAAAACACAGAAGAGCAAAAATGAAGAGTGGAATGGTTGAAAGACCGAGCAGCCAACGCCATCCCAGGGTGGGCATTACCAGGATTGCTAAGAGTACCTCGAACACAGTGCCCAGTGCCCAAAATACCTGCAAGGCAACATCAGCTAACGTAGCAGAAAAATGGATATTGTTGGATGAAAACACACAAGCTGCAAAAGTACAACCCAATTCCAATGAAGTTGGGACATTGTGTAAAATGTAAATAAAAAACAGAATACAATGATTTGCAAATCCTCTTCAACCTATATTCAATTGAATACACCACAAAGACAAGATATTTAATGTTCAAACTAATAAACTTTATTGATTTTGTGCAAATATTTGCTCATTTTGAAATGGATGCCTGCAACACGATTAAAAAAAGCTGGGACAGTGGTACGTTTACCACTGTGTTACATCACCTTTCCTTCTAACAACACTCAATAAGAGTTTGGGAACTGAGGACACTAATTGTTGAAGCTTTGTAGGTGGAATTCTTTCCTATTCTTGCTTGATGTACGACTTCAATTGTTCAACAGTCCGGGGTCTCCATTGTTGTATTTTGCGCTTCATAATGCGCCACACATTTTCAATGGGCGACAGGTCTGGACTGCAGGCAGGCCAGTCTCGTACCTGCACTCTTTTACTACGAAGCCACGCTGTTGTAACACGTGCAGAATGTGGCTTGGCATTGTCTTGCTGAAATAAGCAGGGACGTCCCTGAAAAAGACGTTGCTTGGATGGCAGCATGTGTTGCTCCAAATCCTGGATGTACCTTTCAGCATTGATGGTGCCATCACAGATGTGTAAGCTGTCCATGCCATGGGCACTAACACAATCCCATACCATCACTGATGCTGGCTTTTGAACTTTGCGCTGGTAACAATCTGGATGGTCATTTTCCTCTTTTGTCCAGAGGACACGACATCCATGATTTCCAAAAAACAATTTGAAATGTGGACTCATCAGACCACAGCACACTTTTCCACTTTGCGTCTGTCCATTTCTAATGAGCTCGGGCTCAGAGAAGGTGGCGGCGTTTGTTTTGCATGGTAGAGTTTTAACTTGCACTTGTAGATGTAGCGACGAACTGTGTTAACTGACAATGGTTTTCTGAAGTGTTCCTGAAGCCACGAGGTAAGATCCTTTACACAATGATGTCGGTTTTTAATGCAGTGCTGCCCGAGGGATCAAAGGTCATGGGCATTCAATGTTGGTTTTCGGCCTTACGTGTAGAAAGTTCTCCAGATTCTCTGAATCTTCTGATTATATTATGGACTGTAGATGATGGAATCCCTAAGTTCCTTGCAATTGAAAGTTGAGAAACATTGTTCTTAAACTGTTGAACTATTTGTTCATGCAGTTGTTCACAAAGTGTTGATCCTCACCCCATCTTTGCTTGTGAACGGCTGAGCCTTTTGGGGATGCTCCTTTTATATCCAATCATGACACTCACCTGTTTCCAATTAACCTGTTCACCTGTGGAATATTCCAAACAGGTGTTCTTTGAGCATTCATCAACTTTCACAGTCTTTTGTTGCCCCTGTCCCAGCTTTTTTGAAATGTGTTGCAGGCATCCATTTCAAAATGAGCAAATATTTGCACAAAAACAATAAAGTTTATCAGTGTGAACATTAAATATCTTGTCTTTGTGGTGTATTGAATTGAATATGGGTTGAAGAGGATTTGCATATCATTGTATTCTGTTTTTATTTACATTTCACACAATGTCCCAACTTCATTGGAATTGGGGTTGTAAAAAGATTTACTGTCAAAATTATAATAAACCCTTCTAGCAAAACATAAACAGTTGGCTTATGCTGCAGGTTATGTCATTACCTCAGTGTCATGGTTCAGACTCTAGTTACAAGGGATGATTGATGTTTAAGAGAGTGTAGGATTGTTCTTACCTCAATCAGCAAGATGCACGTGGCTCTGGATCTCATTGGCAAAAATTCGGCATACAGCGTCACACTGATAAAGACAGACATTTGACTGGTACTGTATTTTATTTATAATGTAATCATTATAACGTGCAGACACAACAGCGAATGTTACTCACGACTGTGGGGCACCTCCAATGCCAAAACCCACCAGTGCACGGAGAAAGAGGATCCATGCATAAATAGGTGCAAATGCACTCATCACACCATAGAACATAGTCCACAGCACACTCATCTTCAGACCCTGTGTTTGCATACATGTGCAAAACATAATGTGCACTAATTTCCAAATGGCACATGCAAGCATCATGCATGCACACACCCTTCCATTTAGAAACACATCAGAAAAGTTTGTGATTCAAGATAAAACATAAAATAGAAATACAGACAGCATTGTAAATCCTCCACCTACAATATTCATGAATATAACTTACTGTCTTTCTGCCATACTTGTCAGATATATTTCCCCAAAGTGATGAACTGATCATCATTCCAATAAACACCGCCTGCAGCAACAAAACAAATAAATGTAACTGAGAATTACCATGTGATAGCAGCTTAAACCTCATTGTTGATATTTTCCATTATCTTCTGCATATTTCTACACTTTGGAATATATGAATAAGCTCTTATGAATTTGGAACATTCTATCTACCATCAATTCAAAATAGTCATAATCAAGGCATCCATGTGCACTGTACTGTAGCATAAGAATATGCTTACATACTGTACACATCCTTATTTGACCCAAACCTTTAAACACATCAAATAAATTTAGTAATGCCTTAAATGGGACAAAGTGTCTAAAATACATTTTTAAACTACCGCTTACTTGAAAATATATTTGGGATTCAAAAATTTCAAAATGTATTTTGTTGGAATGGAAATGTTTGGATATTTTAAATTAGATTCTCTGTGGGTCCTCATTAAAATCCCATCAAACACTACATTTGATCATAATGCTTCAATATCTAATAATTTTACACAATGCTGTATGTTGCCATAATTCAATATGAGCCCTGATCTCCAGAGTCAGTACCGATGTAAGTAGTGCCACCTCGATTCTTGGCAGTCTCCATTCACAGTGAAGCTGTGGGGCTAAGATGCTCAGGATCATCATCTCCATAGCATCAGCCATCTGAGCAAACCAACATCACGACAGAAAATCCAATAAATTAGTTTTCATTGAAAACAATATGCACACAGACATTAGTTTTAAGAAATACAGGGTGTCCCAAAAAAGTGCCACAAAAAAATTTACTCTAATTTTGCAACAGCTAATCTGAATTCTGTTTTTTAAAAACATCAAGATATATACAGCCCAGTCTCATGTTTTTTTTTTCGTGCTCCCGTGACGAAATGAGTCAAATTTTAGTGACAGGTTTTTTTTTTAACTCACTATTCCTAACCCTACCCTAATCTTACTCCCCCCCGCTTCACTTTTAATTTTGTGCAGCCATCATGGAATGAATTAGAATGAATTTGTGCTGCCGTGACAAAAATGAGGCACTTTTAATCACAGTATCACAAACCAATAGATTAATGTATATTTCGTGCTGCTGAATCATGACTTGCCATGAGACCAGGTTGATATATGTGAGGAATTTCTTCTGATGTAGTTTGAGACTGATCCAATGAGGATGTCGCTTACAATCGAGCAAAAAGGGAAACTGGTGAAATTCTACTTTGAGACCAAATCGATCGTGCAAACAACATATCGTTGTGTGGGCCGCTGAAGAGGAGGTACTGCTGGCCCACCACCACCAGATGGCGCCCTGCTTGGAGTGCGGGCTCCAAGCAGGAGAGGGCGTTGGAGCCGCTGGAGGTGACAGCTGTCATCAATCAATACCAGCTGTCACCCATCACCACCACTATAAAGACCGGACTGCAACTCCACCTCCTCGCCGAGAAATCGTCTACCATACAGGTATTTTCTCTGCTGACTCGAAACGTTGAGTAATAATCTGAACTTCTTTTGCAGCCGTTATCCTGTGGTGTTTGCCTTATCTGTGGGATTGGCGTTTGGTCTGATCAGCAACGGCTTCGCTTCACACTCCAATCAGATAAGTGGTTAGACAGGAGCTGCACGAGTGTGTGATTGGAGGTGGAGGTTCTCCCTCCTTGACTGAACACAGACTGTGGGATTACTGAGTGTACGGACTCACACTCATCCAGAACTGTTTCTGTTTTCTGCCAGCAGTACCGGGTCTGACTGCTGAAGACAGTGGCCACCTGGGGCGCAGGGCTTGGCGGCTCCGGTGTTCTTCAGGTCCGTTGGTGGTGAGGCTTGTGTGGGTTCCGGCTTCTCTCTCACCGGACGTCTCCTATCTTCGAGCCTGCCACACGTCACCTTTTGTTAAATTGATATAACACATTTGTATCTGTCTGTATCACGTTGTGCACCTTCACAACATTAAATTGTTACTTTTTGGCTATTCCATTGTCCCTTCATTTACGCCCCCTGTTGTGGGTCCGTGTCACGACACCATCCCAACAATCATGACAATATCAATGTCATTTTGCAGTTAGAAAAGTTCTAGACAGAAAGACAATATGGAGGAATGTAAAGAAGCTTTAAACTGATAGAACTGTTCACAATGTTAACAAAGGGAGATTTGGCCAAAACAGAGGAGCGGTGCACATATTGAGCACATGTTGTGAATGCCAAAACTTTTACAAACTGAGGTGAAATTAGAAATGAACACCAGAGATAAAATTCCCTGAGGTATGCTTCAAGATGACATATGACAGATATCAGTATCCAAAAGTGTATAGATTTTCTTTGGCTTTATTTTTGTGGCACTTTTTGGGGGTAGTATTACTTACTAATTACTTGTAGTATTTCTTACCCAGGACAGACCAGTGAGGACAGAGAGTTTCAACTGAAATGTTCCAAAACCTATGGCCTCTACTGCATCTTCAACCATGAATGTATCTGCAAGCATTAAAACCACAAATAAGATACACAACCAAAGTCAGTGTGATTGGAAAAAAAAATAAAAAGCAGTTAAACAGACCGGCAACAGTGTTTTCTGAGAAGCCTTTTCGTACTATACCATCAGTGGGATTAGCAAACTCCCGTGGAAGTGCTGCTCCATCTGCAAGTGCCACAGACTCCAAATCAGTCTGCTCTGCAATCCTGATAACCTGTTCTCTATTCTCACCATCATCCTCAGAGCGCGTGCTCTCACCTGTTCGACGGAACCGGACAACACTACAAAAAGCAAACAAACAAACAAAAAAAGTCAATTCAAATAACTACATGTTTGGAGAACTTTTAGAGCTCTAATAACAGAGTACAGCTTAGTACAAATGAGTTGGAGGCTGTTGCCTAGGAGATGTGAGCTTTTTCTAGCTATGATTTTGTGAATGGGTGGTAATGCCTTTGATGGGCGAACAACTGTGTGTCGGGCTAATGGACAGCTCTGCACACCATACTGTATATAGCTCATGATCTTAGAGCCTAAATAAAATTTAATACAAGCCTGTGTTCTGTGAATGAAGGCTATAATCTCCTCTTCGATGTAGATGATAGGTTGTTGAGAATGAAACATTGTAAGTGGAGGGTGTAAGTGATGTCTTAATGTCTGTAATTACATAACATTGCCTGTAATTTTGTGAGGTGTCCACAAATACATTTGGCAGAGAAGTGAATGTGAAATGACCCAGAAAGCTGCAACAAAATTAGTTATTTTCTTTTATGCAAATTTAAGTACATTGTAAGATCATCATAAAATGTACAAAATTTCTGATCTGTAAGACTTTTTTACTGTACATTTTGTGATGCCAAATTGACATATACTGCCCAAAACAGAATTCCAGAAATTGTAAACAAACAAAAAGAACAGGCCTTTCAGTGTCCATAAATCCATTTGCAGCAAGCAGGTATACTGCCTCATTAAAGGAGTTTTGACTGATCAAAGAGATTAAAATATGTACAATATATCATATTTCATTTTCTTTCATTATACCTGTTTCCGTCAATTAAGGGTCACGGGGCTGGAGCCTATAACAGCAATCATAGGGTTAGTGTTCACTAGTGATCTGGACAGATCACTAGTGTATCACAAGGTAACATATAGACAAATACATTCATACTTCCACTCACACCTACGGTCAACTTAGAGTCACTTCACTTAACCCATATCTTCAGAAGTGGGGGAAAGCTGCAGCATCCGAAGGGAACCCATATGAACACAGGAGAAACCAGCCCGGTCTCTTGTTTTTTTATTGTGCTCCTGACACTTTTTTTTTTTTTTGCCATTTATAATGTTCCCCTTCTCCTAACTCTAACCATAACCATAGCATAAGTGTGTACCCTCCCCAAATGTTACCCATGACCACCCCAGAACCCCCCTTTCACCCCACATTTTGTGCCGCATCACAAAATTAATTTGTACCCCGTTACGAAAAATGCCCCATTTTCGTACCCTCGTCACGAACCCATAGATTAATGTACTTTTCGTAACCCAGTCCCACGAACTGCAGTGAGACTGGGTTGACGCAAACGCCACACAAAAAGGATGGAGTAGGAAGAAATTCCACAACTGTCTTGCTGTGAGGCAACAGTGCTATGGGTTGCCACAGACTTTACCCGAGCGCCCTCTGGTGGCCATTTTTGGCGGATGAAAACATTGCCGACCGCAATACAAATACAACCCCTGGCAAAAATTATGAAATCACCGGCCTCAGAGGATGTTCATTCAGTTGTTTAATTTTGTAGAAAAAAAGCAGATCACAGACATGACACAAAACTAAAGTCATTTCAAATGGCAACTTTCTGGATTTAAGAAATCAGGAAAAACAATTGTGGCAGTAATGGTTACTTTTTTAGACCAAGCAGAGGGAAAAAAATATGGACTCACTCAATTCTGAGGAATAAATTATGGAATCACCCTGTAAATTTTCATCCCCAAAACTAACACCTGCATCAAATCAGATCTGCTCGTTAGTCTGCATCTAAAAAGGAGTGATCACACCTTGGAGAGGTGTTGCACTAAGTGGACTGACATGAATCATGGCTCCAACACGAGAGATGTCAATTGAAACAATGGAGAGGATTATCAAACTCTTAAAAGAGGGTAAATCATCACGCAATGTTGCAAAAGATGTTGGTTGTTCACAGTCAGCTGTGTCTAAACTCTGGACCAAATACAAACAACATGGGAAGGTTGTTAAAGGCAAACATACTGGTAGACCTAGGAAGACATCAAAGCGTCAAGACAGAAAACTTAAAGCAATATGTCTCAAAAATTGAAAATGCACAACAAAACAAATGAGGAACGAATGGGAGGAAACTGGAGTCAACGTCTGTGACCGAACTGTAAGAAACCGCCTAAAGGAAATGGGATTTACATATAGAAAAGCTAAACGATAGCCATCATTAACACCTAAACAGAAAAAAACAAGGTTACAATGGGCTAAGGAAAAGCAATCGTGGACTGTGGATGACTGGATGAAAGTCATATTCAGTGATGAATCTCGAATCTGCATTGGGCAAGGTGATAATGCTGGAACTTTTGTTTGGTGCCGTTCCAATGAGATTTATAAAGATGACTGCATGAAGAGAACATGTAAATTTCCACAGTCATTGATGATATGGGGCTGCATGTCAGGTAAAGGCACTGGGGAGATGACTGTCATTACATCATCAATAAATGCACAAGTTTACATTGATATTTTGGACACTTTTCTTATCCCATCAATTGAAAGGATGTTTGGGGATGATGAAATCATTTTTCAAGATGATAATGCATCTTGCCATAGAGCAACAACTGTGAAAACATTCCTTGCAAAAAGACACATAGGGTCAATGTCATGGCCTGCAAATAATCCGGATCTTAATCCAATTGAAAATCTTTGGTGGAAGTTGAAGGAAATGGTCCATGACAAGGCTCCAACCTGCAAAGCTGATCTGGCAACAACAATCAGAGAAAGTTGGAGCCAGATTGATGAAGAGTACTGTTTGTCACTCATTAAGTCCATGCCTCAGAGACTGCAAGCTGTTATAAAAGCCAGAGGTGGTGCAACAAAATACTAGTGATGTGTTGGAACGTTCTTTTGTTTTTCATGATTCCATAATTTTTTCCTCAGAATTGAGTGATTCCATATTTTTTTTTTTCCCTCTGCTTGGTCTAAAAAAGTAACCGTTACTGACTGCCACAATTTTTTTTCCTGATTTCTTATAGTGTTTCTTAAAGCCAGAAAGTTGCCATTTGAAATGACTTTAGTTTTGTGTCATGTCTGTGATCTGCTTTTTTTCTACTAAATTAAACAACTGAATGAACATCCTCCGAAGCCGGTGATTCCATATTTTTTGCCAGGGGCTGTACATGTAATTTGATCACTTATCAGTTTAATGTACAATGGTTCATTTCAGCTCAGCTCGGTGGATAAATCTCATCGTTCCAGGCAGTGAAAGCTATCAGATAACTGTTAGAAGCAATTTAGAGACAAAACAAAACCAGCTGATTTGAACAGACAATCAACGCAGCCAGAGCTTGTTTTCATCGGGCGGCCAGTCGCGGAAGTACGAATTCTCGCCTTCAGATTTGCCACTTCCCTGGAAGTGACGTGTCGCCGCGGCAACCCATAACCACTAAATCACTGTGCCGCCACATTTCAGTTTTACATTAATGAAATGTGTTCATTTAATGGAAAATAGGTCTCAAGCGTTCTGATGTAAGAGGTAAAAGACACACTACTTCCTTTTACACATTTCACCTATGACTGCAGCTAATGATTATTTAAATAACCTTTTAACTACTCAATTATTTTGAGAAATTAAAATTTCTATGAAAATTTAAATATACAAAGCTGATGGGGGAAAATACGCACCACAATTCACCACAATTCTTCAAATCTGACCCCCCCGCACGCGCGCACAAGGGTACACACATACAAATTGTATAGATCTTGGCAGATACTGTGATATTTCAAACTGACAGAACGTTAGACTGCAAATAAAGACGAATGAAGCAGGCTGCAGGCGTTTATAAGGCTGTCGGGATATTAAATTTAATTGAATTTTATTGTATTGTGTATTTCTTTTTCCCGCGAGAGTGCCCCAGCATGCTGCTTTTTCCTCCTCACACACATCATCATAAAAACACTTCTCTGTCTTTAAAGGATGACAGTCGCCGTCAACACTCACAATGTGAACAAGAAGCGGTCGCGAGGCGACACGTCTAGACCGGTCTTATCAAATGGCTCAAAACTGACGAATCAGTTTCCCAACATAAAATACTCACGGTAGCTGTCTCAACTGGAACAGATCATCGTCCATTTTGGTGTTTATTGGCCGTCGTCGTCCTGTTTGGCCTCATCGCCGTTACATTATCAAGACGAGCAGCTATTTCAGCACCGAGGACAGCGACCTGCTCCGCATGTCCGCTCACAGCCAATGCGATGCCTTCGCGAGCCACAGCACGCGACACGTGGCCGCTCACAGCCAATGAGAAGCCTTCTGAAGCCACAGCGCGCGACACGTGGTCGCTCGTGCATGACGCCAAATCTAGAAGACGACAAAATAATAACAAATATTGAAATAAATAAATAAACCTGCAAAGATGGTAGCTCAATCACGTTTTCATTTTTTTTTTTACTTAGAATGCCGTCTTTCCAAGAATGTCCCAAATATACTCATTTGCAGACATGGATGAGAATTAGTAAACATTGTATGTACATAATAATTCTTTCAAATTCATGAGAAAGGTTCATTTAAAATCTAGAGTTCCATTTGGACAATAATAATAACAATATGATTCTCGACTGGTATCGGACCATCGTGGTGAAGAGAGAGCTGAGTAGGGGGGCAAAGCTCTCGATTTACCGATCGATCTACGTTCCAATCCTCACCTATGGTCATGAGATTTGGCTCATGACCGAAAGAACGAGATCGCGAGGACAAGCGGCCGAGATGAGTTTCCTCCGCAGGGTGGCTGGGCACTCCGTTAGAGATAGGGTGAGGAGCTCGGTCACTCAGGAGGAGCTCGGAGTCGAGCCGCTGCTCCTCCAAAGGAGTCAGTTGAGGTGGCCCCCTGGACGCCTCGCTGGAGAGGTGTTCCGGGCATGTCCCACTGGGAGGAGGCCCCGGGGAAGACCCAGGACACGCTGGAGGGACTACATCTCTCGGCTGGCTTGGGAACGCCTTGGGGTTCCCCCGGAGGAGCTGGAGGAGGTGTGTGTGGATCGGGAGGTCTGGGCGGCTTTGCTTGAGCTGCTGCCCCCGCGACCCGACTCCGGATAAAGCAGAAGAAAATGGATGGATGGATGAATGGACTACACACAGACACACTCATCTTCAACTGCTATCCAGGATTGGGTCATGGGGGCTGGAGCCTATCCCAGCACTCATAGAGTGTAAGGCAGTCTATCACAGGGCCACATATAGACAGACAAACACATTCACACCCGCACGCACACCTGCAGACAATTTAAAGCTTCCAATCTACCTAACCTGCATATCGTTGTATGTGAGAAGAAGCCGGAGCACCCAGAGAGAATCCACGCAAACACAGGGAGAACATGCAAAGACCACACAGAAAGGCCATAGGTGGGAATCGATCCCAAGACCTTCTCGCTGTGACGCAACAGTGCTAACCACCAAATCACCCCATTCTCAAGCAATGTCTCAAAAATATGTACTCAACAAATATATAAACGCAACTTTAGTTTTCACTCCCACTTTCCATGAGTTGAAGAAAATATGAAGACTTCTTGCATGTACTCACAAGGTTTCCTGTAATTCTGATGACAAATTTGTTGAAATATGTGTCTGTGAGCACTTCACCTTTGCTCAGATAATCCTCCCACTTGGTTGGTGTGACAGATCAACATGCTGATTAACAGCATGATTATTGCACATAATAATAATAATAATAATAATACAATGCATCCAGAAAGTATTCACAGTGCTTCACCTTTTCCACATTTTACTTCAAAATAGATGGAATTCATTTTTTCCTCAAATTTCTACACACAATACCCCATAATGATAATGTGAAGTATTTTGTTTTAGATTTTTGCAAATATATATATATATATATATATACCTGCGGTTTTGCAAGTTCTCCCACTTAGAAATCATGGAGGGGTCTGAAATTTTCATCTCAGGTGCATGTCCACTGTGAGAGACATAATCTAAAAAAAAAAAAAAAAAAAAAAATCAGAAATCACAATGTATGATTTTTTTTTATAATTTATTTGTATGTTACTGCTGCAAATAAGTATTTGAACATCTACCAACCAGCAAGAATTCTGGCTCACACAGACCTGTTAATTTTTCTTTAAGAAGCCCTCTTATTCTGCACTCTTTTCCTGAATTAATTGCACCTGTTTGAACTTGTTACCTGTATAAAAGACACCTGTTCAGACACTCAATCAATCACACTCCAACCTGTCCACCATAGCCAAGACCAAAGAGCTGTCTAAGGACATCAGGGACAAAACTGTAGACCTGCACAAGGTGTTGTGTGGGCCGCTGAAGAGGAGGTACTGCTGGCTCACCACCACCAGAGGGCGCCCTGCCTGGAGTGCGGGCTCCAGGCACCAGAGGGCGCCGCCGCCTCACGGGAGCAGCCACGGTGACAGCTGTCACCCATCACCTGAGACAGCTGACGGCAATCATCAGTGGGGTATATCAGCAGGACGGCATCTCCACCTCATTGCCGAGATATCGTTTCTACCTGAGAGGTAACGTATCAAAGCTGACGGAGTGTATCCTTTTGGATTTGTGCTTAGTTTGTGGATTACTGTTCCAACGAGAGGTGGAGGTAACTTCCCTGCTGTTCGGAGTCCTGGGTGCAAACGCGCCCCCATCTAACTGTTCTTTGTTCCTTGCCAGCAGTACCAGGTCCGACACGCGGAGGCAGTGGCCACCTGGGAGTTCGGGACTTGGCGGCTCCAGTATTCCCGGGGTCCTGTGGCGGAGGAAGCCGTGTGGTTCCGGTCTTACCTTGGAGAGGCGTCTCCTATCTTCGAGCCTGCCCACACGACACTTTTGTGAATTGACTGTTGTCCATTTCCGTGATTGGTTGTATTCGTTGTGCACATTCACAACAGTAAAGCGTTGTTATTTGACTTACTCCATTGTCCGTTCATTTGCGCCCCCTGTTGTGGGTCCGTGTTCCTACACTTTCACAACACAAGGCTGGCATGGACTACAGGACAACAGGCAAGCAGCTTGGTAGAAGACAACAACTGTTATGATTATTTATTAGAAAGTGGAAGAAACACAAGATGACTGTCAATCTCCCTTGGTCTGGGATTCCATGCAAGAGCTCACTTTGTGGAGTAAGGATGATTCTGACAAAGCTCAGAACCACACAGGAGGACCTGGTCAATTACCTGAAGAGAGCTGGGACCACAGTCACAAAGATTACATTAGTAACACATGATGATGTCATGGTTTAAAATCCTGCAGGGCAGCAAGGTCCCCCTGCTCAAGCCAGCACATGTCCAGGCCCGTTTGAAGTTCACCAGTGACCATCTGGATGATCCAGAGGAGGCATGGGAGAAGGTCATGTGGTCAGATGAGACGAGAATAGAGCTTTTTGGAATCAACTCCACTTACCATATTTAGAGGATGAGAACAACCCCAAGAAAACCATCCCAACCATGAAGCATGGGGGTGGAAACATCATACTCTGGGGGTGCTCTTCTGCAAAGGGGACACGACAACTGCACCGTATTGAAGGGAGGATGGACACACAGCCAGGGCAACTAAGGAGGGGCTCCATAAGATGCATTTCAAGGTCCTGGAGTGGCCTGGCCATTCTCCAGACCTGAACTCAATAGAAAATCTCTGGAGGGAGCTGAAACTCCAAACCTGAAGGATTTGGAGAAGATCTGTATGGAGGAGTGGACCAAAATCCCTGCTGCAGTGTGTGCAAACCTGGTGAAAAACTACAGGAAACGTTTGACCTCTGTAATTACAAACAAAGGCTACTGTACCAAATATTAACATTGAGTTTCACAGGTGTTCAAATACTTATTTGTAGCAGTAACATACAAATAAATTACAAAAATCCTACAAATCATACATCCTAAATAAATCCTAAATCCATAAATCCTAAAAATCATACATTGTGATTTCCTTTTTTTTCTTTTTTAGATTATGTCTCTCACAGTGGACATGCACCTAAGATGAAAATTTCAGACCCCTCCATGATTTCTAAATGGGAGAACTTGAAAAAAAAAAAAAAATTGAATGTAGAGCTCATGCACACCACTGTCGAGGTGCATTTGAGGTGGGGAAAGTTGGAATGGCGGCCAAAGTGCAGTCTGACTGCAGTCTCAGCATTCAAAACACCTGAATGGGTTCGGCCGACATACCGCAATGGCCAGGCAATACAGAACCCGGCCAAATGCCCTGGATGTGGCACAGATGAGCCGGAATGCACCTGAGTGCCCCCACAATGTCCCAAGTGGGGGCCGAATGCAACACTGATGTAATGTCCCAAGTGGCCCCTCAATGTAACATGACTGTGAGTCGAATGTCCCGAGTGGCCCCCTCAGTGCAACATGACTATAAGTCAAATGTCCCGAGTGGCCCCCTCAATGCAACATGACTGTGAGTCGAATATCCCGAGTGGCCCCTCAATGTAACATGACTGCGAGTTGAATATCCTGAGTGGCCCCCTCAATGCAACATGACTGCGAGTCGAATGTCCCGAGTGGCCACTCAATGCAACATGACTGCGAGTCGAATGTCCCGAGTGGCCCCCTTAGTGCAACATGACTACAAGTCAAATGTCCGGAGTGGCCCCCTTAGTGCAACATGACTACAAGTCGAATGTCCCGAGTGGCCCCCTCAATGCAACATGACTGCGAGTCGAATGTCCCGAGTGGCCCCTCAATGCAACATGACTGCAAGTCGAATGTCCCGAGTGGCCCCTCAATGCAACATGACTGCGAGTCGAATGTCGTGAGTGGCCCCTCAATGCAACATGACTGCGAGTCGAATGTCCCGAGTGGCCCCCTCAATGCAACATGACTGTGAGTCGAATGTCCTGAGTGGCCCCCTTAGTGCAACATGACTACAAGTCAAATGTCCCGAGTGGCCCCCTCAATGCAACATGACTGCGAGTCGAATGTCCCGAGTGGCCCCTCAATGCAACATGACTGCGAGTCGAATGTCCTGAGTGGCCCCTCATTGCAACATTACTGCAAGTCGAATGTCCCGAGTGGCCCCCTCAATGCAACATGGATGACGTGGGCCCACCCGCCTGGGAGTAGACCGTGGTTGGCGCACATTGACCGCAACAGCGGATAGTATTGACAGGCCGGATGTTGGCATGCCAGAGTCCACAATGAATACCACTTGATCAACCTCCATGTGAGAGAGAGAGAGAGAGAGAGCTGCTGCACTCTGAATTTGTGCGAATCAGACAAGGCAAATTTGGCCTATGTTCTGGGAATTCACATGACCTTCGTACATGCTGAGTATTTGTCCCTCCCGACTGTGTCTCAAATTTTGGCTTTTTTGCCCATTCGGGCTGATTCGGCTTCATTCGTGCTAAGTGTAACGGGGCCCTTAACATCTACCTCAGTTACTTTCTGAAATTCAAATGACAAATTTGAAACATTAAGATTATTATAGAAATCTTGAACATATTCCAAGCTGAACTTGCCAGAGCCAACAGGAAGGTTTTGGACCAGCAAAGGAGCAATAAAGGAGAAACATACATAGTATGGTACTATGCTTTCTACCCTTTTAAATTCATTTTATTAGTAAACAGAGTGGGTCACGGCCTCAACTTATGGGTCTCTTAGTGAAGCTTGGGGCTAGTGGCCGGCGATCACCTTAGTATTTCCTCTGTTTTTCTTGTTGCTTAATCCTGACAAATTACACTGTATTTGTTGTCTTTCTGCCGCCTGATTCTGTTTTTTCTCTCTGTTTGAGGTGCGACTTCATCCAGAGGTGGGAGTGGGTGTCTTCTTCTGCAGGCCTCCTGTCCTGTACACCAGTATGGACTCCCAATATTTCCTGTATATTTGTATTGTCAATTGTGTCGGCGGCATGGCCAAGCAGAGGGTCACCCCTTTGAGTCTGGTCTTTCTTCCTCAAATCATCAGTGGGAGTTTTTCCTTACCACTGTCACCTGTGTGCTTGCTCTAGGGGTTGATAAGGTTACACCTTACTTGTGTGAAGCGCATTCATGTTGTGAAAGTGTAGGAACACGGACCCACAACAGGGGGCGCAAATGAACGGACAATGGAGAAGGTAAATAACAAGGTTTTACTGTTGTGGAACGTGCACAACCAATACAACAATTGACAATTTGGGGTTAAACCGAATTCCTCTGGTGTCGTGTGGGCAGGCTCGAAGGTAGGAGACGTCCGTCCAAGTCGAACCGGAACCACCCAGATTTCCTCTGCCACCGAACCCTGGAAGTACTGGAACCGCCAAGTCCCGAATTCCCAGGTGGCCACTGCCTCCGCTCGTCGGATCCGGTACTGCTGGCAAGAGAACAAACACACAGGTGTGGATGCGGCTGCACCCAGTAACACAGAGAGGGGAGAAGCCGTCTCCACCTCACGTCACAATACTGCAGGAAGGTGAGTACTTATCTTTAAGTAGACTGCTGTCCTGCAATGCTCAGAAAGGCAATATAATGTAGCAGAGAATTGTTACCTCTAACTTAAGGCGATATCTCGGCATCGAGGTGGAGACGCCGTCCTGATGATATACCTCCGTGCTGAGTGGAGTCAGCTGTGTCCGGTAATGGGTGACAGCTGTCACCCTGGCTGCTCTCATCAGGCGGCAGCGCCCTCTGGTGCCTGGAGCCCGCACTCCAGGCAGGGCGCCCTCTGGTGGTGGTGGGCCAGCAGTACCTCCTCTTCAGCGGCCCACACAACAGGACCCCCCCCTCAACGGGCGCCTCCTGGCGCACGACCGGGCTTGTCCGGATGGCGACGGTAGAAGTCGGCCAGGAGGGCCAGGTCCAGGATGAAGCCCTTCTTCACCCAGGAGCGTTCTTCGGGGCCGTACCCCTCCCAGTCCACCAGGTACTGAAAACCCCGGCCCATTCGACGGACATCGAGGAGCCGGCACACGGTCCAAGCCGGTTCCCCGTCGATGATCCGGGCAGGAGGTGGTGCCGGACCCGGGGTGCAGAGGGGTGAGGTGTGATGGGGTTTTATCCGGGAGACATGAAACACTGGGTGAATCCGCAGCGAGGCCGGAAGCTGAAGCCTCACTGCGGCGGGATTGATGACTTTGAGGACCTTGAAGGGACCGATGTATCGTTCTTGGAGCTTGGGGGAGTCCACTTGAAGGGGAATGTCCTTGGTGGACAACCACACTTCCTGCCCAGGACGATACGTGGGGGCCGGGGCCCGCCGCCGGTCTGCATGTTTCTTCGCCCTTGTCCGGGCCTTCAACAAAGCAGAGCGGGCGGCACGCCACACCCGACGGCACTTCCGTAGGTGGGCCTGGACCGAGGGCACACCGACCTCTCCCTCGACCACCGGAAACAAGGGGGGCTGATACCCCAAGCACACCTCAAACGGGGAGAGGCCGGTGGCTGATGACACTTGGCTGTTGTGGGCGTACTCGATCCAGGCCAGGTGGGTACTCCAGGCCGTCGGGTGCGCGGCTGTCACACAGCGTAGTGTCTGCTCCAATTCTTGGTTGGCCCGCTCTGCTTGCCCGTTGGTCTGGGGGTGGTACCCGGACGAAAGGCTGACCGAGGCCCCCAGTTCCCGGCAGAAGCTCCTCCAAACGTGTGAGGTAAACTGGGGACCGCGATCGGAGACGATGTCTGATGGTATACCATGCAGACGGACGACGTGGTGGACCAGGAGGTCCGCTGTCTCCTGGGCCGTTGGGAGCTTCGGGAGGGCCACGAAGTGGGCCGCCTTGGAGAAACGGTCCACTATCGTGAAGACGACGGTGTTTCCCTGGGACGGCGGGGAGACCCGTGACAAGTCCAGGCCGATGTGGGACCAGGGGCGATGAGGCACGGGCAGTGGCTGTAGCTGCCCTGAGGTCTTTCTGTGGTCGGCCTTGCCCCTGGCGCAGGTGGTACAGGCCTGGACGTAGTCCCGGACGTCGGCCTCCAGGGATGCCCACCAGAAGCGTTGCCGGACGACTGTCACGGTCCTACGCACCCCAGAGTGACAGGAGAGTTTAGAACCGTGACAGAAGTCCAGGACTGCAGCCCTAGCTTCTGGTGGGACGTATAGTCTGTTCTTCGGTCCGTTTCCGGGGTCCGGGTCACGGGTCAGGGCCTCCCGGACGGTCTTCTCCACGTCCCAGGTGAGGGCGGCCACGATAGCGGACTCCGGGATGATGGGATCCGGGGGATCCGACGGTTCCGTTTTGACTTCGTCTTCGTGCACCCGGGACAATGCATCCGATCTTTGATTCTTGGTCCCGGGACGGTAGGTAATCCGGAAGTCAAAACGGCCAAAGAACAGTGACCAGCGGGCTTGCCTGGGGTTCAGCCGCTTGGCGGTCCTGATGTACTCCAGGTTCCGATGGTCAGTGAAAACCGTGAATGGCACGGCTGTTCCCTCCAACAGATGTCTCCACTCTTCGAGGGCCTCTTTCACAGCAAGGAGTTCCCGATTGCCGACGTCATAGTTCCGTTCAGCGGGGGTCAACCTGCGGGAAAAATAGGCACACGGGTGAAGGACCTTATCGGTCTTCCCGCTCTGGGAGAGCACCGCTCCTATCCCTGAGTCCGAGGCATCCACTTCAACCACTAACTGGCGGCTAGGATCGGGCTGCACCAGAACTGGTGCAGACGAAAAGCGCCGTTTCAACTCCTTGAACGCGGCTTCGCACCGATCCGACCAGGTGAAGGGGACTTTTGGTGAGGTCAGGGCTGTCAGGGGGCTAACTACCTGACTGTAGCCCTTAATGAACCTCCTGTAGAAATTAGCGAAGCCGAGGAACTGTTGCAGCTTCCTACGGCTTGTGGGTTGGGGCCAATCTCTCACCGCCGCAACCTTGGCCGGATCAGGGGCGACGGAGTTGGAGGAGATGATAAACCCCAGGAAGGACAAAGAAGTGCGGTGGAATTCACACTTCTCGCCCTTCACAAACAGGCGGTTCTCCAACAACCGCTGCAGGACCTGACGGACATGCCGGACATGAGTCTCAGGATCCGGGGAAAAGATGAGTATATCGTCCAGATACACGAAGACGAACCGGTGCAGGAAGTCCCGCAAGACATCGTTTACCAACGCTTGGAAAGTCGCGGGAGCATTAGTGAGACCGAACGGCATGACCAGGTACTCAAAATGGCCTAACGGGGTGTTAAATGCCGTCTTCCATTTGTCTCCCTTCCGGATCCAAACCAAATGATACGCATTCCTAAGATCAAGCTTGGTGAAGATTTTGGCTCCATGCAAGGGGGTGAACACTGAATCCAACAAGGGCAACGGGTATCGATTGCGAACCGTGATTTCGTTCAACCCCCTATAATCAATGCATGGACGAAGCCCGCCATCCTTTTTACCCACAAAAAAGAAACCAGCACCCATCGGAGAGGTGGAATTCCGGATCAACCCGGCAGCTAATGAGTCCCGGATGTAGGTCTCCATTGATTCACGCTCCGGCCGTGAGAGGTTGTACAGCCTACTGGACGGGAACTCACTGCCTGGAACCAAATCAATGGCACAATCATACGGGCGGTGGGGAGGAAGCGTGAGAGCCAGATCCTTGCTGAACACGTCAGCGAGGTCATGGTACTCCGCCGGCACCGCCTTCAGATTGGGCGGGACTCGGACCTCCTCCTTAGCTTGGGAGCCGGGAGGAACCGAGGAACCTAGACACTCCCGATGGCAGGTTTCGCTCCACTGAACCACTACCCCGGACGGCCAATCGATCCGGGGATTGTGTTTTAGCATCCAGGGAAAACCCAAAACCACACGGGAGGTGGCCTGAGTCACAAAGAACTCGATCACCTCCCGGTGGTTACCTGACACCACCAGAGTTACTGGAGGTGTCTTATGCGTGATTGGTGGGAGTAGGGAGCCATCTAGTGCCCGAACCTGCACAGGCGAGGTAAGAGCCACCAGAGGGAGCCCTATCTCCCTCGCCCATCTACTGTCTAGCAGATTCCCTTCGGAGCCCGTGTGTTCTGCTCCCAGAGTGCTGTAGCCCAAGCGCGTGCCTCCCCGCGAAGCAGGTTTATTACATAAGCTACTTTGCTAGCGTCAGTCGCGTACATCACGGGACGCTGTGCGAAGACGAGCGAACACTGCATCAAAAAATCCGCGCACGTCTCCACACAGCCTCCGTACGGTTCTGGAGGGCTTATGTATGCTTCTGGGGACGGAGGGAGGGGCCGTTGAACGACCAGTGGAACGTCACTATTACGCGCAGGGTCCTCGGGAGGGAGAGCCGCAGCGGCGCCCGAAGGGCGTGCTTCCACTTGTGCGGCGAGAGCCTCCACCCTGCGGTTTAGGAGAACATTCTGCTCGGTCATTAAATCCATCCGAGTGGTGAAAGCGGTGAGGATCCGCTGCAACTCACCGATTACCCCTCCCGAAGACGCAGACGCGCCCTGTTCTTCCATTGGCCGTTCAACAGCCGGTTGACGCCCCTCGGGATCCATGACGCTGGCCGAGATATCCTGTTGTGAAAGTGTAGGAACACGGACCCACAACAGGGGGCGCAAATGAACGGACAATGGAGAAGGTAAATAACAAGGTTTTACTGTTGTGGAACGTGCACAACCAATACAACAATTGACAATTTGGGGTTAAACCGAATTCCTCTGGTGTCGTGTGGGCAGGCTCGAAGGTAGGAGACGTCTGTCCAAGTCGAACCGGAACCACCCAGATTTCCTCTGCCACCGAACCCTGGAAGTACTGGAACCGCCAAGTCCCGAATTCCCAGGTGGCCACTGCCTCCGCTCGTCGGATCCGGTACTGCTGGCAAGAGAACAAACACACAGGTGTGGATGCGGCTGCACCCAGTAACACAGAGAGGGGAGAAGCCGTCTCCACCTCACGTCACAATACTGCAGGAAGGTGAGTACTTATCTTTAAGTAGACTGCTGTCCTGCAATGCTCAGAAAGGCAATATAATGTAGCAGAGAATTGTTACCTCTATCTTAAGGCGATATCTCGGCATCGAGGTGGAGACGCCGTCCTGATGATATACCTCCGTGCTGAGTGGAGTCAGCTGTGTCCGGTAATGGGTGACAGCTGTCACCCTGGCTGCTCTCATCAGGCGGCAGCGCCCTCTGGTGCCTGGAGCCCGCACTCCAGGCAGGGCGCCCTCTGGTGGTGGTGGGCCAGCAGTACCTCCTCTTCAGCGGCCCACACAACAATTCAGGCAACTTTGTTGTGATTAGGCGCTATATAAATTTAATTGAAAATGAAATACTGATTACAATTTTCAGCAACTTTGACTTTATCAAAACAAATCTCGTTATTAATTTTAAGACCGATATTATTAGCTTTGGCTTTTAAGGACATTCCAAGGTTTGACACAATTGTTTAGACTGATTTTTATCCTCTTCAAGGTTGTTTACCAAGAAACATGGCTTGACTTCAACAATAAACTTCAAGATATAAAGTTATAATTAAATTCTGATACAGTTTAACTCTGAATGATTACATAACAATTTAAGTCTGGTGGTGTGCACTGGTGTGATGATTCACTGCATCCATGACACCATGTTACTGCCTTGTGTCCTGGATGGCAACCACCCAGGCAGACAAGAAGTTTGAAGTAAGTGTATTTTGATGTTTGAGAACACAGAAATTTAAGAGTCATACAGAAAGTGCCAAATTTTGAGTCCACAGTGAAACAGGAAATGTCAAATGTTGAACACTTCCTGGCATGGGTGGAGCAAGAGCAGAGGCCAGGGTTGCGCTGGACTCCCATGAAATCTGATTGGGCACAGATGACTGACATGTCACAGCACACGCAAAAAACCTCAAAACAAAACAAAATTTTGAAATCGGTGATACATATTGACTGCTAGGTCCCGCCTGTCAAATAGTTGGCGAGGTGTAAAACAAGAAGTTCTAATCCACCTTATGAGAAGAAGAAAAAATCTTTGACCCATATTTGAACCTGAATACGTCTTTGAGCCACGGACTCCTAATGACACCAAAGTTATATTGGTGAGCAAATGACCATAATTTATGCCAGAAATGAGGTCCAGGTTTTTAAAAGCAGCATTTCTCCTTTAATTTGGGTTGCCTTATATATACAGTGAGGAAAATAAGTATTTGAACACCCTGTGATTTTGCAAGTTCTCCCAATTAGAAAACTTGGAGGGGTCTGAAATTTTCATCTTAGGTGCATGTCCACTGTGAGAGACATAATCTAAAAAAAAAAAAAATCCGGAAATCACAATGTATGATTTTTAATAATTTATTTGTATGTTACTGCTGCAAATAAGTATTTGAACACCTGTGAAAATCATTGTTAATATTTGGTACAGTAGCCTTTGTTTGCAATTACAGAGGTCAAACGTTTCCTGTAGTTTTTAACCCGGTTTGCACACACTGCAGCAGGGATTGTGGTCCACTCCTCCATACAGATCTTCTCTAGATCTTTCAGGTTTGGAGTTTCAGCTCCCTCCAAAGATTTTCTATTGAGTTCAGGTCTGGAGACTGGCCAGGCCACTCCAGGACCTTGAAATGCTTCTTACAGAGCCCGTCCTTAGTTGCCCTGGCTGTGTGTTTGGGGTCATTGTCATGCTGGAAGACCCAGCCATGACCCATCTTAAATGCTCTTACTGAGGGAAGGAGGTTGTTTGCCAAAATCTCGCAATACATGACCCCATCCATCCTCCCTTCAATACGGTGCAGTTGTCCTGTCCCCTTTGCAGAACAGCACCCCCAGGTTATGATGTTTCCACCCCCATGCTTCACGGTTGGGATGGTTTTCTTGGGGTTGTTCTCATCCTCTAAATATGGTAAGTGGAGTTGATTCCAAAAAGCTCTATTCTCGTCTCATCTGACCACATGACCTTCTCCCATGCCTCCTCTGGATCATCCAGATGGTCACTGGTTAACTTCCTCTCTTCAGGTCATTGACCAGGTCCTGCTGTGTAGCTCTGAGCTTTCTCAGAATCATCCTTACCCCACAAAGTGAGATCTTGCATGGAATCCCAGACCGAGGGAGATTGACAGTCATCTTGTGTTTCTTCCACTTTCTAATAAATAATCATAACAGTTGTTGTCTTCTACCAAGCTGCTTGCCTGTTGTCCTGTAGTCCATCCCAGCCTTGTGCAGGTCTACAGTTTTGTCCCTGGTGTCCTTAGACAGCTCTTTGATCTTGGCTATGGTGGACAGGTTGGAGTGTGATTGACTGAGTGTGTGAACAGGTGTCTTTTATACAGGTAACAAGTTCAAACAGGTGCAATTAATACAGGTAAAGAGTGCAGAATAAGAGGGCTTCTTAAAGAAAAATTAACAGGTCTGTGTGAGCCAGAATTCTTGCTGGTTGGTAGTTGTTCAAATACTTATTTGCAGCAGTAACATACAAATAAATTATTAAAAAATCATACATCTCTGGAGGGAGCTGAAACTCCAAACCTGAAGGATTTGGAGAAGATCTGTATGGAGGAGTGGACCAAAATCCCTGCTGCAGTGTGTGCAAACCTGGTGAAAAACTACAGGAAACGTTTGACCTCTGTAATTACAAACAAAGGCTACTGTACCAAATATTAACATTGAGTTTCACAGGTGTTCAAATACTTATTTGTAGCAGTAACATACAAATAAATTACAAAAATCCTACAAATCATACATCCTAAATAAATCCTAAATCCATAAATCCTAAAAATCATACATTGTGATTTCCTTTTTTTTCTTTTTTAGATTATGTCTCTCACAGTGGACATGCACCTAAGATGAAAATTTCAGACCCCTCCTTAATTTCTAAGTGGGAGAACTTGCAAAATCGCAGGGTGTTCAAATACTTATTTTCCTCACTGTATATGTTTCTCCAGTGATTTTAAACGAGCAGGCAACTGTTGATTCATGAGATATAATGTGAAGACGCTCAGGCTGAAAGAAATACAGTTAATTTACTCCTGCTCTGTTCTGTATAAAACCTGTGTAACCTCTTAATTTTTCTCTCTGAAGGACTTATTTTTAAATAACCTCTTAATTTTGCTGTCTGAATGACACACCAGTGACACAACTTTATATAAATGCAAAGTTATCTTTCTTAAACTGAAACTGAAAGCAAATCTCAACAACCTGACAGAAATTAATTAAAAATATAAAATCCAGCTTCCTGATGAAGTGGTGTAGAGGAGGATTTTCTTAAAAAGAAGACCCGATAGTTCAGCTACAATTTGCCAGAAAGTACATTTGAAATGACAGCCTATTTGATGTTTTGGTGAAAGAAACTTTGTATTTCTGCATAATTTATGTAAATAAAGTCCAATACATATTCAGTAACTTGGAAATGTTCCTGTTTCCATCCCCTGACTTGTCTGAAGAAAACTGGCAATAAAACTGATCATTATTTACAGGTGTTATCAAGTTTTAGAGATTTGCTTTCAGTTTGAGTTTGAGGAAGATCATTTTAGAAATTTTTATTCTTTATATTTTTTGTATTTCTTGTATTTGAAATGGCATGAACAAATTAAAATGTGCGAAATACCAAGTGTTCCAATACTTTTGGAGGGTACTGTATCCTAACCTTATGATGAGTGCAAAATGAGTGTGGTATTACCACTGTTTTGTTTAAGAATGTTTAAGTTCCACTATTGCTACACTTTGTGTGAAATCATAGTCATATCGTATATCATATTGATATGACAATATTGAGGAATGATAATTTGGCCATATTGTAAAGCCCTACGGTCAACTTGCTAAAAGGTTTCAATATTAAATTATATGTACATTTAAAAAATGTTTAAAGTGGCAGGGGGTTACGAGGGCTGTAATTATGGGGGGTCTTGGGATGGAGTTCCCCCCAGAAGCTGAAAGGCAAAAAAAGAAAAATACTTAAAAAGGCAGGGGGTCTGGGGGGGCAGGCAGAGCCCCCCCAGAAGCTGAAAGGTTTTAGCCATGCTAATACTCCACTGAAGGATTTGCTCAAAAAAATTCTGAAGTACCTAAATGGCATGGTGAGATGCTGAAGAGCTTTGCTCATTGTACAACCCCAATTCCAATGAAGATGGGACGTTGTGTGAAATGTAAATAAAAACAGAATACAATGATTTGAAAATACGCTTCAACCTGTACTTAATTGAATACACCACAAAGATAAGATATTTAATGTTCAAACTGATAGACTTTTTTGTTTTTGTGCAAATACGTATTTAGTCATTTTGAAATGGATGCCTGTAACACATTTCAAAAAAGTTGGGACAAGGGCAACAAAAGACTGGGAAAGTTGATGAGTGCTCAAAGAATACCTGCTTGGAACACTCCACAGGTGAACAGGTTAATTGGAAACAGGTGAGTGTCATGATTGGGAATAAAAGGAGCATCCCCAAAAGGCTCAGCCATTCACAAGCAAAGATGGGGTGAGGATCACCACTTTGTGAACAACTGCGTGAAAAAATAGTCCAACAGTTTAAGAACAATGTTTCTCAACGTTCAATTGCAAGGAATTTAGGGATTCCATCATCTACAGTCCATAATATAATCAGAAGATTCAGAGAATCTGGAAAACTTTCTACACGTAAGCGGCAAGGCTGAAAACCAACATTGAGTGCAAGTTAAAACTCTACCATGCAAAGCGAAAGCCATACATCAACAACATCCAGAAATGCCGCTGCCTTCTCTAAGCAAGCTCATTTGAAATGGACAGACACAAAGTGGAAAAGTGTGCTGTGGTCTGATGAGTCCACATTTCAAACTGTTTTTGGAAATCATGGATGTCATGTCCTCCGGACAAAAGAGGAAAAATACCATCCAAATTGTTACCAGCGCAAAGTTCAAAAGCCAGCATCTGTGATGGTATGGGGGTGTGTTAGTGCCCATGGCATGGCCAACTTACACATCTGTGATAGCACCATCAGTGTTTAAAGGTATATCCAGGTTTTGGAGCAACACATGCTGCCATCCAAGCAACGTCTTTTTCAGGAACGTCCCTGCTTATTTCAGCAAGACAATGCCAAGCCACATTCTGCATGTGTTACAACAGCGTGGCTTCATAGTAAAAGAATGCAGGTACTAGACTGGCCAGACTGTTGAACAACTGAAGTCGTACATTAAGCAAGAATGGGAAAGAATTCCACCAACAAAGCTTCAGCAATTAGTGTCCTCAGTTCCCAAACGCGTATTGTGTTGTTAGGAGGAAAGGTGATGTAACACAGTGGTAAACATACCACTGGCATCCATTTCAAAATGAGCAAATATTTGCACAAAACAATGAAGTTTATCAGTTTGAAATTAAATATATTGTCTTTGTGGTGTATTCAATTGACTATAGGTTGAAGAGGATTTGCAAATCATTGTATTGTTTTTATTTACATTTTACACACATATACATATTATGTTATCTTTTGCATCTATTGTCAAACTTTATAAACACTTCGACAAGAAGATAAAATATAAATCGGTCACTGCATTTTTACCTCGAAACATTCGTTGTAGTATTTAAACATTTTGAAGTCATTTTCCAGCAAAATACATATCAGTACGTGACATCGGAGCCGAAACAGTGATACAGTCGGTTCACTTTCCTGCGGCTCCGACCTGAAACACACAACAAATCAAGCAGACTTGGGTTCCGACGCGGTGACAGAAGGATGTTATAGTGGTTTGGAGGTGAAAACTGCGATAAGCTGGTTGGGGAGTTCGTTGGCACTGGACCCACACTCAGGTAAACCTTTACCCGCCGAACAACAAGCAAACATCTAGTCTTACATAGCAAAGCCTTTCTGGAACAAAAGGCCACTTCTTTCTTTTAAGCGCTTCAAGAGACAGTGCTTGATTACTGCCATCTACTGGTCGAAAGGAAGAAGCGCAGCGATGAATCGATCCGATGAATCCTGCTTCATTCCACTGTATCCGGTTGTTAAGCGCTGACGTAACGCATCACGTGATAAATTTGTTTCCGGGTCCAGAGACCGCCAAGTTTACAATTAAAGTTACGTCTGTATGATCCTTTTAAGGATTTACAGTTTAAGTTTAGTTTGTGTTTACATTGTGCGCAAACCTCCGTCCCTCCCTTCTCCGCCTCCACCTCCGTTAAACGCATTCGTCTGGCTCTGTGGTTAGAACATTTAATACTTTTTTTTTTTACTTTACATATTTTATTATGCACTGGTAAAATATACATGTCTGTTTGTTAATAAAAAAATATTTATTACAGTAAACAGGACGTTAAAGTGCAAACTTCACTTTCTCCCCGAACGACATGAACAGGTAGCGATCGCAGCTCGCAGCAAATCCCATTGAAAATAATGGAGAAACAACCTGAGTGTCTGACATTTTTACATAAAACAAACGCAGTAACAACGTCTAAAAACCCAGTAAATATATCCAGGAGAGTTTTAGGCACAATATACAAAAAGATTTATGTTGCGATGTTAATACTGTTGTCCGTGTGCAACGGTGTAAGTGCAGCCTGATCAGATCGTCTTAGTGCAGTTCTCAGTTGATGACAGCGCGCCTTTTTTGCTTGGAGCCGGAAGCTAAAAATCACATGATGCGTTACGTCACACTTAACGACCGGATCACGAGGAGCCGTTTCGCCGTTGCTGTTGCACTTTAATCCCTTTAAACCCTAGTGTGACATGCGCAGACAAGAAAGACAAACGTGAGCTCTTTTAATCGTCGTATTCGCTAAAACTTTTAATGGAAACTTGTAGCGACAAGAAAGTTGAGTGATGTATTGAGTGAGCAGCTTGGACAGTGACCGAGGAAAAGCTTGGTGTTGTCGGTAAGTTAGCCAAAGCGCTAACACTAGTTGCTACAAGCTAATGCTAAGAATTAGCTTTGTTTAACCGCTGATTAGCTTGAGGTGATTCAGTTCAGGGCACATCAACACGTTTTGATTTCATTAATGCATTTGAAACATGGTAAATGTAATTGTATTTCAGTTTGTATAATTGAATTAATCTTCACTGATACTTGGTTATGTAAAAACGCCCTTTAAATAACCACATGACTGATTATTAAACAACAAATGGGGTTGTTTAGGTGTTTTGCACGTAACTTCCTCTGCTGTGTCCAGAAATGGTTGTGTTAGCAAAATTCCCATTCTTACTGTCGCACGGTGCTGCATCTGCCACACTGTAGAACTGCCTTTCTTAAAGGCAATCATCCAGGTATACAACAGGTCGAGCCCCAACTGCTGAAAGTTGTGATCCATCTGTCGCAGCCAGGTAAAACTTGCCTTGACCTGTAACATTTGCTGAGGTCCTCAACACTGGATCATGACCAGAAGAGCTTTCTGTATGGCCAGAATGTCATCGCTCATGTTCACTCACAGTACAAGTGGTACATCTCATCTGAGTTTCCCAAAGTATGCATTTATTTGACACAAAGTCATTCCCGTGTCAAAGACTTCCAGTCTTCACATTAGGTCACTGGTTAGAGTCCAAGTAAATGGTAAATGGACTGCATTTATGTAGGGCTTTTCCATCTGCATCAGACAAGGTACTCAATACACACCGGGAGCAACTAGGTGATTGAAGACCTTCCCCAAGGGCCCTTAGTGATTTTCCAGTCAGGCTGGGATTTGAACTGAGGATCCTCTAGTGTCAAGCCCAACGTTTAACCACTAGACCATTACCTCCCCTGTCTCCAAGTCTCAGGTTGTGTTCGAGATGACTGTAAACTTGGAAAACCCCAGTCAGGAGTCTCCAGCTTCAGAAAACTTGGCATTCACTTGATGACTTCAGAGAAAAAAATATGGATACCCAGAGTAAAACATTCTTCCTTTGTTGTTCTTTACAAGGAATACATAAGTAAGTTATTACAACTGCTTGACATGGGTGAGGAAGATACAAAATTGTCTAAGATGAATGTATTTGTGGTCTCGATTGACATTATCAATTGTTGCAGACATCTTTGCCAAAGCTGTAATGCTGACAACTCCAGTAATATAGAAATGTTGCAGACATATCACATACAAAAGTAAATGATTTGCTGGTATTAGGGCTTTCTTGATCAAGTCTTTTTTTGTCTCCGGATTCCAATCAGTCATTTAATTTTAAGTACCTGCCGATACTCAGTTGCAATTTGATTCTTGTATTTTCTTAGGTAGTACAGTTACACAGGGCACACTCCTAGCACATTAAAGTCAATCCATTGTATATGTTTGACAATTGAACAACTCTGCAATGTATTACGGTTTTAGTGCAGCAGAGAATATTTGCAGAAGAATCCTTCAAATCTGATTACAAGCACCAAAGTTTGACTGTGTATACCTTTTGGTACATATTTTAGAAAAATAACGTTAGCCATTTGAATTTTCAACAGGGGGCCAAGTAGGGGTCAATTGAAGAACTGCATAGGGGTCAAAAAAATGTTCCAATGATATTGAAAGCTATACTACATTATGTGTCTGATCACAAAGATTCCAAAAAGGTATAATTTGGACTATCTGTGACTGAATGTTCTGGAGTTATAGGGTAAAAACAGCAAGCATGGCGACAGGTCAGTTTCAGTTTGTACAGGGGTCAAAAGTTAAAGTTGCTCCAATTATGGTAAAACATGATGCAAATTATTGGTTGAGTTAGTTGGATTTTAAAAAGGAATAGTTTGCACCATGTGTCATGCTAAGTTATCATGTTACGGGTAACATATGTCACATGTCATAGAATCCAATAGACGTCGACATTGTTTCACCTTTACTTTGGCAATCAAACATTCAACACAGGCCGAACTATTCCATTTGTTAATCCTATTAGTTCAACCAATAATTTGCACCACGTTTTACCAAAGCTGGAGCAGCTTTAACTTTTGACCCCTGTACAAACTGAAACTGACCTTTGTCACCATTCTTCCTATTTTTACCCCATAACTCCAGAACATTCCGTTATAGATAGTCCAAACTATACCTTTTTGGAATCTTTGTGATCAGACACATAATGTGGTATAGCTTTCAATATCATTGGAACATTTTTTTTGACCCCTATGCAGTTCTTCAATTGACCCCTACTTGGCCCCCTGTTGAAAATTCAAATGGCTGACTTTATTTTTCTACAATATGTACCAAAAGGCATACACAGTCAAATTTTGGTACTTGTGTAACCGGATTTGAACGATTCTTACAGTTATCTGCTGTACTATTTCTTGGAGTACAGGGATATGTCTTTTCTTGTTTTGTGGCGTGCTCTGAAGTCTTGATGTAACCAATGCATTTTTCGAGTCATATTTGTTAGAGCTTCTTTTCCTTAGCTGGGTTGGCCAGGCAGCTTGAAACTATCAATATCAGTAGATAGTATGTATTCACTATAAACTAATCATTTTCAGTTTTAAATATATAACTTGAGTGATAGTCCTCATTTTCAAAATTCTATGTCTGCAGTCAGAGTAATTGTCATTGCAAATGTTAATGTGAATTTTCAAATACTTTGATCTACTTATCATTGCGTCCACTGCCACTCTGAGTGAGACAGTGCTGTGGGACACTATTTGACTGCTTATGACATCAGAAGAACTTCAGCCCTCTTACAAATAGCAATTTCAGACTTGGTCATACAAAACTGAAAACCGTCTGACAGGTGTGAGACATGGTAAACTAGAGCACCACGCTTGTAGAGTGAAAACCTCTGCCTACACTAGTTTCCACTAAATGTTACCTTCTAAATATTTGCAAGGTCAAAGTCCTGTTTAGAAGTGACTTTTCATAAGCTAAATTAGATGTGATCAAATGTATTTAATTCGTGCACTTGAATCAATTTTTTTTGGTGTTATCAGGTTTGTTTGGATTTTTTTCAGCTTTTGCAGCTTCTTGGACCATACTTTGACTAGTCTATTTCCTTAAAGGAAAAGAAAACTCACTAATAAAATATAGCTGGGAAGATAGACTGTGCTGTAAACTAACGATTGATGCATATAAATGAAAATAAGGAGCCCTTACAACTGAAATATCTGCCTCCAAATGACAGAATTCATCCATCGTTGACGATTTCATAAATGCCGCCATTGACACAATTTTAACCAATCAGAAAAAAATCCCCCGGATCGCTTGCAGAATGCTGTGATGTAGTATGGGCACAGAAAGGTAACTACCATAATTTTTTGACTATAAGCCGCTACTTTTTTCACACGCGTTGAACACTGCAGCTTAAACAATGATGCAGCTAATTTATGGATTTTTACAGGTTTTCTCATAAGTCAAAATACGTCAGTTGATGCTGTCCATGGCGTAAATTCACACACACAATAAATATAAAGTCTTACCTCTTAGTTGTAGTGGATTCATCAACACGTCCTGCAGAAAATGACATCTGAAAATTAAATCCTTGTCGTGGATGAAGAAAAGTCCTTCTGGCACTTTGCACTGCAGTTGTGCCTCCCGTTAGATCAGCCGGCAGAGTCGCCCCCCCCGCACAGTCTCTCTGTGTTTGCGCTACAAGTTCAAAATGTCACAGCACCTTAATGTCTCATTTAGCACAAACACCAGGTGATCTTGGCTGCAAGATGACATTATCTCACGATGCACAAAGAAAACAAAAAAGTTTAAATTACCGGTGCTCAGGTCTGCACATGGGGCAGATCAGACACCGCAAGACACCATGCGTGCGCTGGATGACGTGCACGTCAGAAAAACAGCATTTACGGTGCATATTCAATTTAAAGTTTAAAAAAAAAATCTTGCTGTCTAACTGTACAGAGGTCTCAAACTCAATCCAGAAAGGATTAACTGATTCCACCTGCCCAAAGTGATGTTAATCAGTGAACTCACCTGGTGGAGTGGGTGGTTGCAAAGAAAGCCTGAACCCTCTCGGCCCTTTCTGGAATGAGTTTGAGACCTCTAACATCTTTGCTCCTTCTATACTGAAGGGCAACACTGGCAGAGTGTTGAACCTCTGTGCCTATGTGACGTCACACATCGTTGTTATAGCAGACGGCATGGCTGCCTGCTGGTGGCTTTAGACCAGCCATACAAAAATGCTCTTAACTTTAACATAAGTGATCACACATGTCTCACAACTTTTCATATGGGCTCTCAATATCATAATCTACCAACCCAATTATAAATTATCATGGGTTTTCTTTTCCTTTAAAACTAATACTCTGTGTGTAATAAACTGTGTGTCCCCCTTCCTCCCGGGAATACCTGATGTTGTGGCGACGTCCAGTAGTCCGAAAAGAGGAGAAGAGGCTGCAGAGCGGGTGTCCAGGTTCGGATCAGACGAGGAGTGTGGCGTGCGGCTTGTGGATACCGAAGCTACAGGTGGCTTCGCTCAGTTCCACTCTTGCAGGGCCATACGGCTGGCGGTGCAGCCCTGTTCACGCATCCCACCACTCCTCTGTGTTGCAGGACTCAGCCTGGACATCACTGAGTCCCCGATGGACGAGTCGCTTGGGTCCCGGGTCCGTCCCTGCTTTCCGTGTTTACATCTAGGGAGCAGCGTGGGTTTCGCCGGTACAATGGTGCCTCACGTGACCGTGGGAGATGTCTGCAGCCTGTCCCGCTGTGCTCAGCGGACTCGACTACCGCCTCATTGTTGAGTCGGATTGGATTATTGAATGCGCGCTCTATTTCAAATAAAGCGTTCTCCATTAATGAGCTTTTTGTCAGGAAAAACTTGGACTTTCTTTTCCTCACAGAAACGTGGCAGAGGGAAAATGAATGCATCCATTTAAATGAGCTCTGTCCTGCGGGTTGCTTAGCAGTGGGTAATCCCTGCCCCTGTCGCGCAGGGGGAGGACTGGCTGCTGTGCACCGGGACCGGTACACATGCAGACTGTCAGATACAAGCCACGCCCCCTCTTTTGAGGCGCTCATGATGGAAGTTGGTTCTTCACATAAATTTTATAGTATTTTGATCTATCGACCTCCTGGCCCTGCTGGGACTTTTCTTAAGGCTTTTACTGACTTTTTATCATCTATAATTAGATTGGAAAAGGTCTTAATTTTGGGTGATTTTAATTTCCAGATTGATGTTGATACTTCCACTTCAGCAAGAAAGCTTATAACTATGACAGAGGCTTTTAATTTTAAACAGTATGTGTCAGGTCCCACTCACAACAAGGGTCACACTTTGGATCTGGTTTTTGCACTGGGCCTGGAAATTACCAATGTATGTATGGAGGATGTTCTTCTGAGTGGCCATTGTTGTGCTCTCTTTGATTTGATGGTGCCATCTGAGCTTCGACCTGTTTCCACTAAGGCAGAAAGGAGAATTATCACAGAGACAACAGCTACGCTTTTCTGTGATAAGTTCAACCCTTTACTTTTTAATAATCTCACTGAAACTGATTGTTTTATGAATAGCTTTAATAGCCACTGTGCCACTATCTTGGATCAAGTGGCACCACTTAAGGCTAATAAAGCTCCTCGTGAAAGTTTCTGTCCTTGGATAAATGATGGGATTATGACTCTAAGGAGAACATGTCGCCAGATTGAAAGCCTATGGAAGTCAACAAAACTGGAGGTTCACAGGCTACATTTAAGAGACTTAATATCTTCCTTAAATAAGATGATAGAAGAGGCCAGGACGAGTTATTTTAATCGCCTGATTGCCTCCAATAAAAGAAATCCTAAAGTGCTTTTTGACACAATCAGCTCTCTTGTGTCACCTGCTGCCGTCACTCCTGTTATCTCTAAAACTAGTTGTGAGGAGTTCCTGGATTTCTTTATTGATAAGGTTAGAGTTATAAAGGACAACCTGCCTCCATGCCATGGTCCCCAGCACTGGGAACCTCCCACTCAGTGCTGGGCCTCATTTGAGCCTGTTACTGTAGAGGACATCTCAACCATCATGAGTAAAGTGAAGCCATCCTCTGGTAGTTTGGATGTTCTTCCGTTTAAACTGTTTGTGAATGTATTTGACTCCATCGGGCCATACATTGCTAAAATGTTTAATATATCTTTGTCGAGTGGTGTGTTTCCCTGTTATTTTAAACATGCCATTGTGGAACCACAGTTAAAGAAAGCTGGATTGGATTCTGCAGAACTCAAGAACTTTAGGCCAATATCTAAAACCCCTTTCTTGGCCAAAGTCTTGGAAAAGGTTGTCTGTGCTCAATTGAGATCGTTTTTGCAGCCTAACGACATCCATGACACTTTTCAATCTGGGTACCGTGAGTTTCATTCTACTGAAACAGCCCTGTTGAAGGTGTCTAGTGACATGATGATGGCAGCTGACACTGGCAAATGTTCTGTGCTGATTCTGCTTGATCTGTCTTCGGCGTTTGATACCGTTGACCATGGCATTCTGATAAACAGATTGCGGGATTTGGTTGGAATGTCAGGTTGTGTTTTAGAGTGGTTTACCTCTTACCTGACTGGTAGAACTTTTAGTGTGATGGTGGGCAATGCAGTGTCGGAATCTGCAGATCTTCTGTGGGGTGTGCCGCAGGGATCGGTCTTGGGACCTGTTTTGTTCTCATTGTATCTCCTTCCTCTCAGCAAGCTGATCCAGCAGTTCAGTGATGTGTCCTATCATTTGTATGCTGATGATCTGCAGCTGTACTGCTCTTTTAAGACAACTGAGCCACAGAAACTCTGCTCTCTCACAAATTGTTTGGCCAAAATTATGGAATGGCTCACTGAGAACAGTCTGCAGTTAAATTCCAATAAGACTCTCTCACAAATTGTTTGGCCAAAATTATGGAATGGCTCACTGAGAACAGTCTGCAGTTAAATTCCAATAAGACTGAGACTCTGATTGTAGCACCAGATAGTGCTGTACCTGGAATTAAGCAGCATCTCGGTAGCCTAAGCTGCACGGTCAAAAGCAGCCTGCGTAACCTGGGTGTGATTTTGGATGGAGGGTTGTCTCTGGAGCAGCACACAAATTACCTGGTTAAGAACTGTAAGAGCTGGAGATTTTTGTTCATGCGTTTGTCTCATCGCATTTGGATTATTGTAACAGTCTTTTCACCTGTCTGAATAAGAAGGAGTTGGCCTGCCTGCAGGTTGTGCAAAATTCTGCTGCGCGCCTGCTTACCCGCACCCGCAGGAGGGACCATATTACTCCTATTCTTAATACTTTGCATTGGCTGCCTGTCTCCTACAGGATTCATTACAAAATCCTGGTATTGACTTTTAGAGCTCTGCATGGACAGGCACCGGAGTACATCAGAGACCTGATCCAGCCTTATGCTTCCTCCAGGAGCCTCAGGTCGTCCAATCAGAACCTGTTGATGGTTCCTCGGACCCGTTTTAAAACTCGCAGGGACAGATCTTTTAAAGCGGTGGCGCCTAGCCTCTGGAATGAGCTTCCCTGTGCCCTTCGTTCTCTGGATTGTATAGGTACTTTTAGAAGGCAACTAAAGACGCATTTCTTTAAGTTAGCTTTTTAGCCTAATATTGTATTTTATTGTTTTCGTATGTTATTTTTAGATTATTTTTGTATGCTATGTGCAGCGCTTTGTGACCCTGGTCTGTGAAAGGCGCTTTATAAATAAAGCTTACTTACTACTTACTTACTTACTATTGTGAGTACCAAACATCGGGGGGCTCTAACTCATGGCATAGTTCCAAGCTGGTTCTGTTACAATTGGAATGCTATAGAGCGTGGTGTACCATGCCTGTGTATCATTAATGGCCCTGGTATCAAATACATTCAAAGAAATAGCTGACTAAATCATGTTAAATCTTAACTATACCTTAACTAGTGACATAAACACCTGTCCTGCATCATTGGTATGTCATCTCTTAAAAGTTTTGTGACATACAAAAATGTGACGTGCTCTGGAACAGGAAACAATAAATGAGTGTAAATGTTCCCATACAACAAGCTTAAACTGAGCTGTTTCAGGTCTAAATTGTAGTTAAAGCTTGGTCATATCTTTATTACGGAGGGTAAATTGTGTGTTTTGATATTTAATATTAAACTTGAACAGTACTGTTTAAAAAAAAAATAGAATAAATGTCATTCACTAGTGTATGTTCACCTAAATTACCTACATAGCTCTCCTGTTTATTCTATTTGGGTTTCTTTCTGTTGATGGTATTAATTATGGCACTTTGTGTTTTTCAGATGCAAGATGATAAAAAACTGGGTTGTCATCGGTGGCATAGCTACTGCAGTTGCAGCTGGAGTCTATGTTTTCTGGGGACCAATTACAGAACGAAAGAAGAGAAAGAGGGGTAAAAATAAACAGTGTGTTTAAAGAGTTAGTACAGTACATCTGGAAAGTATTCATAGTGCTTCACTTTTTCCACATTTTGTTATGTTACAGCCTTATTCCATTTTTCCCTCAAAATTCTACTCACAACACTCCATAATCACCACATGAAAAATTTTATTGAAATTTAAGCAAATTTCTTAAAATAAATAAATTAAAAAATTACATGTACCTAAGTATTCACACCCTTTGCTCAATACTTTATTGATGGCACATTTGGCAGCAATTACAGCCTCAAGTTTTCTTGAATATGAATAGGATGAATACGGACTCCAATTAAGTTGTAGAAACATCTCAAGGATGACGAGTGGTACATGGGTTCAGTTTTGAGCTTTATGGCAAAGGGTATGAATACTTGCGTACACATGGTTTCTTAGTTTTTTATTTTTAATAAATTTTCAAAAATCTTTAACATTTTCATTATGGAGTATTATGTGTAGAATTTTGTGGAAAAAAAATGTCTACAGGCAATTCCTTTGACTTCATGCTTTGTGTTCTGACATGCACTGTCAACTGTGGGACCTTATATGTAGACAGGTGTGTGCTTTTCCAGATCATGTCCAATTAACTGAATTTACCCCAGGTCGACTTCAGTTAAGCTGTAGAAACATCTCACGGATGATCAGTGGAAACAGGAGTCACCTGAACTCAATTTTGAGCTTCATAGCAAAGGCTGTGAATACTTATGTACGAGTGATGCCTTAGTTTTTATTTTTAATAAATTGCAAAAATTTCAAAAAACCTTTTTCACATTATCATTATGGGCTATTGTATGTAGAATTGTGAGGGGGGAAAAAATTAATTTCATCCATTTTGGCATAAGGCTGTAACATAATGGACGCACCGTGCAGCACACTGGTCGTAATGCAGACTTTGACCGACTTTTGTTTCCCTCCAGGTATGGTCCCAGGTCTATTGAATTTAGGAAGCACCTGCTTCTTAAATTCTTTGCTTCAGGGTTTGGCAGCATGTCCGTCCTTTATTAGGTGGCTGGAGAGGTTTTCAGGTGCATCTACAAGGATATCACACAGAAAGAACCAATTGTCAACAACACTCCTTCAACTTCTCAAAGGTATAGAAACCCAGTTTTGTTCTGTGCCAGTAAGTTGTACTAGACACCACGTGGTTACTTTATGTATCCTTATTTATTTATTTATTTATTTATTTTTTACATGGACATGGTTGATGACATTGATGCCTTGACAGCTTTGTCCAGTGATGAGTCTGGGGACGAAGATGTACTTGATGCTGGATGTGTGCTGGAGGTTCTCAGACTGTACCGCTGGCACATCAGTTCATTTGAAGAGCAAGTGAGTCATTGCTTCTGTAGCAATTTTTTTTCGCTCTCTCTCTCTGTATGTAATCAGTGGTACACTTTTTAACTTCTGCCTGAACAGCTGTCTTCTTGTTTTTGTCCTATGTTAGGATGCTCATGAACTTTTTCATGTCCTGTCATCTTCTCTGGAGGAGGAAAATGATCTCCAACCCAAAGTCACTCATTTGTTCGACATGCATTCACTCGAAGCAAGTTATCATCTCTGCACTTTCTCCTTTTTTAAACACTGCCCATAAATCTGCTTTACTGTGTTTACTGTATGCTTTGCAGAAGTGTTGTAAGATTGTGATACAACAAAAAGTATATTTGCATCTTAGAGGTGGATGGTATAATATATAATGTACACCATTGTGAATATTACCATACAGTATGGATTTTAATTATACCATGGTATTTAATATACAGTAGACTTTGTCATTTTCAGCCTGCATTAGTGAATCTTCTGGAAAAAATGACAGCAATGGGTGGTGCTTTTAGACTCATTCTCATTCTGAGAGACCTCTACCAAGGGAGCAAGTTTCACTGCCTGCTCTAAAGCCACTCTATGCCTCTTTATGTGCACAGTGTAAGAGAGAGAGCGTGCAGTGGAGAATGAGAGCTATTGTGTTCAGCTAAAAAAGCTGTGACTCCTGAGAAATAAAACCTTATGTGATGGCTTCATGGAATCTTACATTCTAAAGCACAAATAAACAGCCACACAGCAGGTCAAGCTTCTCCCTCCTGTTTATGGCAATGTGCACGTGTACAGCTCAACAGACCTAAAATTAGATGCATTTACATCAGATATGTGTGGAGAAAAAAATAGAAGAATGAATGGATGCATAAGATCCGGTCCCCTTCATAGTGTTTTTGCTTTTGCACAATGCAGACCTATTCCAGTGTCATTATAACTGAAGAACAGCTACATATTTTGCAACTTAAAAAACATTAGAACACCAACCTTATAAAATCAGGATTGCATTGTGTGTGTTGTTTGGGGAAACATTTGTGTTGGGAGGATATTTTTCCTATTGCAGTTGTTCTGTTTTTTCTCTTGAAGTTTTACACAATAATTGTTCTTAAAATACATCTTTGCTATGCAAAACGTCCTAGTAATGCAGTTAAGAGTACAGTAATAGCTGTCATGCAGTTGCCATAGCAGTGTTTTACCCTCTCGGAAGTATTTAAATTGAAGAGTTAAGAAAGACAAATACACAGTGATATGTACTATTACAGTCAATGCTACGCTGTTATATACATTTTAGGCCATTCTGCCCAGCCCTACAGCATACTCACACACACGTGCATGATAAGAAATCTATAAAGTATTGAGTTGTTACGACACTCTGTTGTGTTCTCCTTTGAATGTAGGGTTGGGCCTCTGTTAAAACTATTGAACAACACTGGATTGAAGAACACGTAACATCCATATTATCATGAGTTGGCAGGGATATGTTAATTTAACAAAAATATTTGACTTGAGCTCATGTCTTAAATGGTCAATTGTTGTAAAAGCTCATAAATGAATAGAAAGGGCACTAATAATGTCTGTAATGAGTCTGTATAATATGTGTAGAGTGGAGATCACAAATTTAAAACATTCATAGGCTCATTCTTTGTGTACATTCAAGAATAATATCACTCAGTTTCTTAGTTGTGTGAAACATACTGTTACATTTGTGGTTGTTGTTTCTGTGTTTTATTTTAGAGCCTCCCTGAACAACATGAGAAAACTATGACTTGCAGAAGTCGAGGTACGATGAGCGTATATGTTGCAGGAATGCAAGGCCTCAGCAAACACATTTCACCAGCTTGATTTTACTTTTACAGCCCCTCTTCATCCAATACCATGTTCCTGGAAGTTCCAGCATCCTTTTCACGGTCGTTTAATAAGCAACATGTCATGCAAAAACTGTGAACAGAAAGTAAGTTTGTTTTAGCCAAGGAATTAACTATTAAGTTATGTGTTAGCGCCCCCACAATTTGAAAAACAGATTTCTATATGAGCTCTGCTCCCTCTTCTCCAGAGTCCAGTGCAGTATGATTCTTTTGAGAGCTTGTCATTGTCCATTCCTTTACCTCACTGGGTAAGTAAACATACTAAACACAAAATAGTGAAATTAGCTGTTGAGGTATTGTAGTGATGTACTGGTTTTGTATCTGTTCTGCTCAGTGTATTTTTTTTAAAAACTGTACTGTTTATATAGATTTATGGGTGTTTGTCCCCAGGGCCGGCCTATCTCTTTAGACCAATGTCTTCAACATTTCATCTCCTCAGAAGCTATTAAAGAAGTGGAGTGTGTAAACTGTACCAAGGTAGATTTGCTGCATAATCAGTGTTTAATCACTTTGAACCTTATCTTTCATCCCACGCAAAACACAGCACAGTACGAATGTAGTTTGTAGTTCTACTCAATGTATTTGTGGTTTTCATTAGGGATGCACCAATCCACAATTGTTCACTTCCCATACCCGAATTTGGTTATCTGCTGATACTTTTCCGATCTGATACCAGAGCTCTGTTTGCTTTAATATTATTATTATCATTATTGTTGATTTTATATGATGATGTTCTTAAAAAGGAGACCTGAAAGGCCAGCTACAATTTGCCAGAAGGTGGTTCTAAGATGAAAGCCTAGATTTGATGTTTTGGTGAAAGAATTAAGTACTTTTATTTTTTATAGGCTTTTAGAGACTTAAAGAGAAAAGAGAGCATTCTCTGTCTCTCCCTGTCTCTCCCTTTCTCATTCCTAGATCGGTATCGGGTTCCGGGATCGGAACGGTCCCATCCCTAGTTTTCAAAATCCTTTTATTTTCATACATACAAATGCATTAGGTATACTGCACATTCTATTCTAAATCAAAAACATGAAGAAAAATTTTACCAAATTTCTTATTATTTTACAGCAAGTGAAGAAAAAGGTATTATTAGGCTGTTGGAAAAAATATAATGCTGACAAAGGTCCACTTTTACCAAAAAAGAACCCCCAATTTGAGATCCTGGCTACAGGCCTGAAATTTTAATTGGTATTTAATGAAGTTTAAGCTCTAGAAAAGCTGTCTCCTTAAAATGTGTTTATCCTGAAGTATTTAAGTAATGTGTAGGTTAAATTCTTTCTATAATATGATGCTGCATTATAAAAGAACAGCAGTGGTTAGTGAGTGAAATATAATCTTGTTAATAGGAAAGACAGATGACAGAGACTGATAAATTTTGAATGTTATGCTCACAACACAACATACCCATGGTTAATCTGGTGATTGAATCCATCACCCTTGCACCTTGTGCTTTAGTTTGTCCTCAGATTTCTAAATGCCAAAAAGGACACTTGTTTTACATTTTAAAGCATGCACTCTAGATTGGAAGGGCCCCATCACACTTGGCAAGAATCAAGCTGACCCAGGCGGAGTGTGAAAATAAATAAACAAATAAATTCGTGCCACATCTGGGAGGGAATAAGAATTGCGGCAGACAGCCGTCCAACTACTCAAATTGCTGTCCAACATCCTTGAATGCACCACAACACTTCCGGAATGTGGGTTGATTCCCATTCGGACGGCATTTGGCCTCTAGTGTGACAGGGGTATAAAGATAAGGCCCTCAATTTTGTAGTTCACTGAAGCATTGTACTTCATTTTGCATGATAAGCATTGGTACACTAAATTGCCTGTTTATTTTTCTGAATTTGTTTGATTTCCGTTTTGCTCAATGTTCTTCAGCTTCAGCAAGGGACTGTAGTAAATGAGCCGATTTTGAAAAGCCGGAGGACAACATTTGTTAAACAACTCAAACTGGGAAAGGTAACAGTTACTACTTATTTATTATTAGCTTTATGGAGTAATTAACAACATTTAAGCTACAGAGCAGTTAGCTCAGTGGATAAGGAGCTGGTCTGCCAATGTGTAGACATGGGTTCCAATCCATGCTTGTGCTAATTTGCATTGTAAATGGGTACCAGCCTTGCCTGGGAAGTAACCTGCGATGGACTGGCATCCTGTGCTTCATACCACAGAAACTGGAGATAAGCACCAGCCCAATGGGCCTCAGGCCCTGTAATAAATTACTTAAGGTGCCCTGACACTTGCACGACTTTGATCCATGTACTTGCACGCACTCTGCCATGCATGAGAGTAAACTTCTATCAAACTCATTGTAAGCCATTGTAAACTGTGCGGCTTTGTGCATGTGCACAAAGAAAATTTTGAAATGTTCAAAATCTCCATCACGCATTAATTACGTGAACTTTACGTGAACATTACACAAACAATTCAAAAACACTGCATGTGTGCACATCACAGCGCAGCTCGGCTGAATGATTAGAATGAGATTTTAAATCTATCATGAATATACTTTTACAGCTGCTCACAAGAAGGAATGAACACACAGCTGTTTTACCAAGTCATTACAATATAAACATGACAAATAATGACCTTTTTAGACTGCTCCAAATATGTTCTCCACCTCATTAAGCACACGCGAGAAAAGCAGCAGCTGGAGTGCTTCTCTGTGATTCAGGAAGCGATTACAGGCGTTTTCAACAGCCAACTCGGACAGAAAATGATTAATCTACTATGAAATAATTATTTTATACATACAGCGTCCAGCGCACAACGCCTGACATCCAGTGGAACAAACTGTGGTGTCCAGCTGGGAACACAGTGGGTGGGATCGTCACAACACTATGCGTGCAAGTGCACGGCTCAAAGTCGTGCAAGTGTCAGAGCACCTTTACTCTGCAGGGCAAGTGTTGCAGCACAGCAGTTTTGCTGTTTGTTCCAAATTAGGTCAGAATGTTGCAATGTAGATTTACCTGGATCAGATATTTCTTTAGTGAGAGGTACAGTATTCTAAATTTTTATGTGTTAATGTTTGTACATTAAATCATCATGTTTTCCCTCGTCTAGCTCCCTCAGTGTCTCTGCATCCATTTGCAACGATTGACGTGGTCCAGTGAAGGAGCTCCCATCAAAAGACAGGAGCATGTGCAGTTCACAGAGTATCTTTCTATGGACCACTACAAACACAACACTTTCACCCAGAGGAGTCATCAGCAGATAAAGCATCCTGCAAATCCCCTGAAGGCAGAAAACACAGAGGATACCAGGGAAAAATCCAGCAATAGCGGCACTGGTACGACCCCAACTGGGCTATCATTGCAGTTTGGTCAAACTTGGTTTGTCTATTTTCACCGTCGAGATATAAATATGAATTTCATCCTGAATAGTCTGCGCTTCCAGGTATTTAAGATTGCTATTAATGCAGAGTGTCAATTGACCTATTGTCAAGTTAGGGACCACTGTTCCACATATTACACTATATTATTAATGTTGGTTTAATATGAGACATGAGCTGATTAGTTGATAAACAGAAAAATAATGATGAGGGTGCGAAGAGGACACACCCGCATCGTCCATAATGTCCAGAAGTTTGTCCGGTGTTCTCTTCTGTGCCACCATCACTAGAGAGTCAAGCTTCATGCCAACCATGGAGCCAGCCCGCCTGATCAGTTTGTCCAGGCTGGATGTGTCCTCCTTAGATGTGCTGCTCCCCCAGCACACCACGGTGTAAAAGACGGTGCTGGCTACTACGGACTGGTAGAACATCAACAGAAGTTTCCTGCAGATGTTAAACGACTGCAATATCCTCAGAAAGTACAGCCTGCTCTGTCCCTTCCTGTACAGGTGGTTGGTGTGGGTTGTCCAGTTTGCTGTCCAGCCACAGCCCGAGGTACTTGTAGGAATCCACAGCCTCCACCTCAGCTCCCTTAATCAGAACTGGTCGCAGACTTGGTCTGGACTTCCCAAAGTCAGTGACCAGCTCCTTTGTCTTTGAGGTGTTGAGCTGTAGATCGTTTGTGTGGCACCAAGTAGCAAGGTTCTTCGCTAGGCTCCTGTACTTCTCTCTGTCATCCCTGATGCATTCAACAATGGCTGTGTCATATGCAAACTTGTGGATGTGACACAGCTCATAGTTGTAGTAGAAGTCAGAGGTGTACAGGGTGAAGAGAAGAGGGGCCAGCACCGTGCCCTGGAGTGCTCCGGTGCTGCTGATCAGAGTGTTAGACGTGATGTCCATCAGCCTGACATACTGTGGCCTGTCTTTGAGGTAGCTGGAGATCCAAGTGAGCAGGCAGAGGTTTATTGGCATCCTGTGCAGTTTGTCCTGGAGCACAAGGACCTGGATTGTGTTGAAGACACTTGAGAAGTCCAGGAAGAGAATCCCCCTACGCCATTTCCCTTATCCAGGTGCGAGTGGACTTGGTATAACAGGTAGAGGATGGCATCCTCCACACCAACACCTGCCCGGTATGTAAACTGCAGACAGTCCTGGGCATGTTGCACCTGGGGTTTAAGGAAGTTGAGGAAGAGATGCTCCAATCTCTTCATCAGGTGTGAAGTAAGTGCCACTGGTCGGAAGTCGTTCAGCTCGTTGGGCCGGTTCTTCTTAGGAACTGGAACAGTGCATGAAGTCTTCCAGAGTGTGGGCACTCTCCCTAGCTGCATGCTAAGCTTGAAGATATGTTGTAGCGGTTCTCCCACATCAGTCGCGCAGGTCTTCAGTAGTCGGGGACACACTGTCTGGTGTTTTTTTTTTTTGTTTTTTTTTTTGTAGTTTCGGAGATCCTGCAACTTTATACTCTAGTGTGACTTATTTATATACTGGAAAATCATACATTGTTATTAAGAATAATGATTAGAATAACTATTTATAGGAGGCTTTCCCAGGAATCAAACTAAACAAAATAAATGCCAGTAATAAAAATTACTCTACAATAATACACAAACATCCAAAATTAAAGGTGCGACTCATACTGCAGAAAATACAAAGTGTTTGACTGCACTGTGTTGTCATTTTCACACAATCCTGTGGTTTTTCTGCTTTGCATTTTTCACCACAAATGAATCAGCGCTTCTGGTCTTGGTAGGATTTTTGGTCTGCACCAGTTTTGTAATGTACAGCTTTTACTTTAGACACAACAAAATGTTATAGTGTTTGTGTTTTTAAATGTATTAAAGCCTCCATGAATATAATGACGTGTTCTTCTAATTATCAGTGTGTGTTTGTTGGCAGAAACCATGTCTCATAACAACAACAATCCTCTTTTGAATGGAACGAGTTCATCTGTCTTTCTGCAGTCTTCTGGTGCAAGTTCACACCTCAACTTCATGTGCGACTACAGGTACAAATAGTACAAAATCTAGAAGGGAACTCTTCACCAAGACCCAAAATGCCCTTTCACATTCTGTCATTTACTTGTCTTTTATTTCATGAATTCAGATCTTCATCTGATCCTTTCCTGAATTTATTTATGTTAGAACCAGGTTTTATGTGAGTTATTTAATAGTTTGTGTAAACCTGTTAACAAAGCAACAAACAGCCTCAGATGAAAACCTAAACCTCCTTAGAACCCTGTCACACCTTGATGATTTAGCCAGTGTATGCCCAAGTATGAAAAATGGGCTGAAAACGCTGGATATGTCAGATGCATTATGCAGCTGTCACACCATGATTATTTAGCCAACGTGGATTGGAAACTTTAAAAATTGTCTGTAGGTAGGTGTGTGTGTGTGTGTGTGTGTGTGTGTGTGTGTGTGTGTGTGTGTGTGTGTGTCTGTCTGTCTGTATGTGGCCCTGCGACAGACTGGTGTCTTGTTCAGGGTGTACCCCGCCTCACACTCGATGACTACTAAGATAGGCTCCAGCTCCCCGCAACCCTCAAATGGAATAAGCGGTTGAAAATGAGCAATTGGTGCTGACAGCCCTGTTTACACCGAGTGGTTCAGGTCGGTACTGCACAGTATGGTACAGATCAGAACGGTTAAGTCTTGCTTGGTTTGTGTTTACACCTCTGGCATAACCCTTTTGTTTGGCAGGCAGTGCACATAAATAGTCATGCGCACATCGAGTATGTGTCCACTGTCGCGTGGCCTGTCCACTCCACACGGAGGCCAAGCAGAGCAATTTAATTTTTTTTTTTTTTTATGTAATTTTATTTTTGTCTTGGTGGATCATGGGATTTATTTTCATCGCGTGCAGAATGCTGAAGACTTGACTGATGCCTGTGGTAAATGAATGAGGCACTGTGACTCTTTCAACTTTTAAAATAAGTTAATTGTGTTGTGGCACAAAGCACCAATGTTCTCTGGTTCAAGCTGAGAAGCACACTGGGAGCAGACACAGAGGGCCTTCTTTAAAAACAATACATTTCTTCAGTCACAACAAGGAACTAAAGTATTTTAAGATGTAATTTTCCAAAATCAGCACGCTTTATGTGGATAAGTTTTCGTCAGGCTGTGATGATGAATCTGACTGAAACGAACAGGTAAGATTAAGACTTATATTTACTTTGTGCGTGAATCGTTTTAATATTTGTAACAGTCTGAACTATTCACATGACTGCATGTTCAGTTGTTCAACAAATCAATGGACAGAGTCAATGGATATATTTTGACTTCTGAATAACTTACAAGAAATGTGCGTCAACAGTCGCATAACTTGCCTACAACTTGTGGCCCACGTATGCATGACATATGAGATGTATGTATGTTGGCATACATCAAAAATATTGGTATCACAATACCAAAATTTGTCAACATACTCGCTGTATTACAACGTATATCAACATGTGCTTCAACGTGCTCTTAACTTATACAAAATGTACCCATAATTTATTAGACGTATGCTAGCCTTTTTTAATACGGTCATCATTCGCTGGCTAAATTATCAAGGTGTGACAGGGGTGTTAGCAACAGAGGTAAAAGTACAAATATAGCCATACCATTTCATTTTTACCTATCATCAAATGTGACCATTGGGTATTGCGAAGGCTTTGCGTCTGTCTGCCCGTCTGTCTATGATCAGCATAAGTCCAGTCCTATTACTGTCAGTCTTCAAATTCACAGGGAACATTCTTGGGACACAGACCTTGGACAAGTTCAAGTTCAAATATGGCTAACCTTGACCTATTTTAAGAGGTCACAAGATCACATTCTTTTTCCTATTTTTATGTTGAATCATGAAAATCCACTATTGGGGCAGGGGGTGGCGGCAGCCAATCAGAGTAGAGAGGCACTGTGTCATCACTTGCTGGCAGTGGTGGGCACAGATAACCAAAAAATTAACATTGATAACAGATAATCAGATAACTGAAAAGTTATCTTTGATAAAGATAAAACGATAACCCCACCCACCACCACCACCAAAATGTATCGGAAGTTACAGATAACCGATAAATTCCAGTATTGTCTCCGGTACACTTACAACTACTAACAAGCTGATTTTGAGTTTTAACACCACTTCGCTTTTGATAGCATTAAAAGCAACAACAGACCCATACAATGAGTCAGCACTTCTGTCTTTGAGTGTCCTGCCCCCTGCTGGAAGCTTCTGTTTACTACATCACTTCCAGCACAGAAGCAACTGAGAGAAGCCACACAGCTCAACTCTCTACCCAGTCACAGCACTGCTGTCAGGCGAAGGTCTTGGAAAATAAAGCCCTGCTGAGTTATGGTTTGGTGTACAGTGGTCCCTCACTATAACGCGGTTCACCTTTCGCAGTTTCGCAGATTTTTTTAGTCCAATTTTGCATGCTTTTTTTTTTTTTTTTTTTTACATTGCATTGTGTTCTGCGTCTTCATCAATCAGTCCGGTTGCGGCACTGTGAAGGGAGAGTACACGCATTGTGTTCAGAATAATAGTAAAAAAAGAGCGCCAACAACTACCCATAACTCTGTTCTTCACTCGGAAAAAGACACCTGCACTGAGGTGTGACTTAGTGGAAAATGGCGTGACAGCGGCGCGGTGCCACGACGAGGAGGCGCGGTCAGAGGAACTGTGAAATACTGGTCAGTCACTATTAGTAATTTCTTGTGTGTCCAACCTTGTAGGTTGATCGTTAATGTTAAATTTGTTAGTTCTAAAAGCCATCATAATTATTTATAGGAAAACGTATTTTTATTTCTCAAAAAAATGTTTGGGCTTGAAAACAGGTTGGTCTTATTTTTCTGCTAAGGTTTGAACTTTGACAGTGTTTACACAGGAGAGAAAAGTGAGAAAATCTTAATGCCTGTTTGAGAAAAGTGTGTAAAGTGTATAGTGAGGGGTTTTACAGCCTTAAAACGTGTATAATAATTGTAAAAAATAATGCTGACTACTTCGCGGATTTCGCCTATTGCTGGCTATTTTTAAAACGTACGTAACTCCCGCGATAAACGAGGGACCACTGTATAAATAAAATGAATACTGATAGAATAACTCCATTAATGTCAATTCTGTCATTTGTGCAAAGTTAAGATATATATCTTTTAATGTTGAATAATGCACTAATTCTGAAGTTTTGTAACAAACACAGACAGGTGGCATTCTGGGTAAAATGTGCCTCTGCTCACATTGATTGGTTGATTCATTCTATGTAAACCAACACGTTATTATGAGGTGTGTCGTGTGCTGGTGTTTACAGATAAATGTGCTTTTGTAAAATATGCCATATTTTATTTGTTAAAAAAGGCATTTTCAAAAAAAAAGCCAAGTTGTAATTAGATAACCGTCTGATATAACCGGTGTCAAAATAAATATTGACGTATCCCATAATCCCTTGCGCGCCAGAGTCGCTGCAATCAAACATATAGAGAATCCACATGATGACAATTGTAAATTAATATTATACTACAAAAATGTATTTTTTATGCTTTTCATCACGTTATTAAGAAATTGCATGCATGATACCCTGAAAACTTGCTAAAACATTTATAACAAATAATCCGTGTCTGCTACGTTTAATCTGCGTGGAATTTAATAAACGCAAACTGAATTTCAGACATCTTATACAGTAGTGTTCAGAATAATAGTAGTGCTATGTGACTAAAAAAATTAATCCAGGTTTTGAGTATATTTCTTATTGTTACATGGGAAACAAGGTACCAGTAGATTCAGTAGATTCTCATAAATCCAACAAGACCAAGCATTCATGATATGCACACTCTTAAGGCTATGAAACTGAGCTATTAGTAAAAAAAAAAAAAGTAGAAAAGGGGGTGTTTACAATAATAGTAGCATCTGCTGTTGACGCTACAAACTCAAAACTATTATGTCCAAACTGCTTTTTTAGCAATCCTGTGAATCACTAAACTAGTATTTAGTTGTATAATCACAGTTTTTCATGATTTCTTCACATCTGCGAGGCATTAATTTTGTTGGTTTGGAACCAAGATTTTGCTCGTCTACTAGTGTCCTTGGGGTCATTGTCTTGTTGAAACACCCATTTCAAGGGCATGTCCTCTTCAGCATAAGGCAACATGACCTCTTTAAGTATTTTGACATATCCAGACTGATCCATGATACCTGGTATGTGATATATAGGCCCAACACCATAGTAGGAGAAACATGCCCTTTTCATGATGCTTGCACCACCATGCTTCACTGTCTTCACTGTGAACTGTGGCTTGAATTCAGAGTTTGGGGGCTATCTCACAAACTGTCTGCGGCCCTTGGACCCAAAAAGAACAATTTTACTCTCATCTGTCCACAAAATATTCCTCCATTTCTCTTTAGGCCAGTTGATGTGTTCTTTGGCAAATTGTAACCTCTTCTGCACGTCTTTTATTTAACAGAGGGACTTTGTGGGGGATTTTTGCAAATAAATTAGCTTCACATAGGCGTCTTCTAACTGTCACAGCACTTACAGGTAACTCCACACTGTCTTTGATCATCCTGGAGCTGATCAATGGGTGAGCCTTTGCCATTCTGGTTATTCTTATCCATTTTGATGGTTGTTTTCTGTTTTCTTCCACGCGTCTGGTTTTTTGTCCATTTTAAAGCATTGGAGATCATTGTAGATGAACAGCCTATAATTTTTTGCACCTGCATATAAGTTTTCCCCTCTCCAATCAACTTCTTAACCAAACTATGCTGTTCTTCTGAACAATGTCTTGAACGTCCCATTTTCCTCAGGCTTTCAAAGAGAAAAGCATGTTCAACAGGTGCTAGCTTCATCCTTAAATAGGGAAACCTGATTCACACCTGTTTGTTCCACAAAATTGATGAACTCACTGACTGAATGCCACACTACTATTATTGTGAACACCCCCTTTTCTACTTTTTTTTTTTTTTTTTTTTTTACTAATAGCCCAATTTCATAGCCTTAAGAGTGTGCATATCATGAATGCTTGGTCTTGTTGGATTTGTGAGAATCTACTGGTACCTTGTTTCCCATGTAACAGTAAGAAATATACTCAAAACCTGGATTCATCTTTTTAGTCACATAGTACTACTATTATTCTGAACAGTACTGTATATATTAGTCTGGAACAAACAGTGTTGTAAAGAACAATAATCAAGACGTTAAAGAGCAAACTTCACTTTCCCCCAGAACAACATGATCAGGAAGCATAGCTCACAGCAGCTCTCATTGAAAATAACGGAGAGACAGCCTGTGAGTCTCCCGTTTACATAAAACAAACACAATAACAATGTCTATAAACCCAGAGAATATATTCATGAGAGTTTTAGGCACAGTATAAAAATAGTTTTATGTTGCGATGTTAATGGTGGTGTCCATGTGCAGTGGTTAAAGTGCAGTATTTGTAAATTAAGTTTGAAAAAAAAAAAAGCTTCTGTTTTTGCTTCTGGAAACACGAGTCCGACGTGTGGTTTTAAAATATCAGCCCAGCTTCAGTTTGAATATTGCCATGAACACTACTGGCCAGTAGATGGTAGTAGAGACCTTGAAAACTTGCAAACACAAAATTCCAGATAATCTGTGTTGCTACTTGCTACGTTTAAGATGCGTGGAATTTAATAAAAGCAGACACAATAAAAACATCTATAAACCCAGAGAATATATTCACGTGAGTTTTAGGCACTAGAGTTTAATGCTCTTGTCCTCATCAGAGTGTCTGAAATGCATTTCTCCTGTCGTGAACGTACTGAGATTACCCTATCCCATAATGCACCAGGACACAGCATGCCTCTCACTAAAACCTTAATAATATGCGCATTACTTTAAAACTAAACCATATATTTGATATTTTCACTTTATAAAACTTCAGAAGTGACGTTAATTTAAATAACTTGTCTGAAATAAATTTGGTTAAAATTTGAACCATAAGTTAAAAATGTATGCCTCTGGATGACTTGGGTAATATTGGCCGCATATCAGTATGGGGTTAAAATAAATGAGTTTCTTTTTTTTTTTTTTTTGTGGTGACCAGGTCTCCTTTGCCTGCAGAGGACAGAGCGGTTTCTCCTAGAAACAGCTCTCCTCTGTTTGCAGAGGGTAGAACGACACATCTGTTCATTTTTGTTTACCTCGTTAACGATCTAAAAGTTATTGGACAATAATTTATCGAAAGATAATTAGTCTGATAATGGTTTTCAAAGTTATCTGCAAAGATAATCCGATAATGAAAACTTTATCTTCAACAATTATCGGATTATCGGAACTGTGCCCACTGCTGCTGGCTTGTCTCTCTCGGGCTGCTGAAATCGCTGGGTTTCTGTGTAAACGTAACATGTTTCTCATATATTATGTAAAAGCTAGCGAGAAATAAACACTACTAAAACTGAAAAATTTTTAAATGTCCATATAGCGCACGGTAAGCCCATACTGTAGCTATTGTGACACTACTGGTTCTGACCTCAACAGTTCCACTTCACCACTGGGGGCAGTGCTGCGTACAATACCAGAAAGCAAAGTGTCAGAGGAGTCTTGCATGTCAGCGTTTTCAGCCTGTTGTAGTAATTGTCTTGTGGAGACAAAATATCTAAGAAGAGAGAGGGGAAAAAAGCATTTAACCTGGTTTCCTGTTTACTGAAATTTGTCTGTCTTTCTTGCCGTTTGTTATAAACCTTGAGTCTCATCATATTCTGTTATTTAGTTGCTGTTAAAGTTAGTCACCTGACCACAGTGGTCTATTAATCCATCAGCTTCTTTTGATGTGCAGCAGAGATGAGGTAATGTTGAGAGCTTGTCAAAAAGCCTCTGTGTCCTTCGATTACCCATAACTCTCTGCTCTGTCAACCACAATAAAATTAGCCGTGCAACAGTAAAAAAAAAACAAAATAGACTGACAGCGTGGTGTTCAGCTAACAACCTGCTGCTGAACACCACAAAAACAAAAGAAATGATCCTGGACTTCAGGAAGGGCCGGGCTGACCCAGCCCCGCTCTACATCCAAGGGACTGTGTGGAAAGGGTCAGCTCCATCAGGTTCCTGGGAGTGCAGCTCTCTGACAGCCTCTCCTGGACTGCCAACACCACAGTGGTGGTGAAGAAAGCCCAGCAGTGACTCCTCTCCCTGAAGGTGTTCAGGAGACACAGTCTGGAGGAGAAGCTGCTGGTGTTCTGCAGAGCCACCATCGAGAGCATCCTGACGTATGGCATCACAGCGTGGTACAGAGGGTGTTCAGCAACAGACAGGAAAGCGCTGCAGAGGGTGATCAAAACGGCCCAGGGGATCACTGGCTGCTCTCTGCCCAGCCTGGAAGATATTGCTAGCTCTTGCTACCTCAGCAGAGCTGCTAGCATCATCAAAGACACATCCCACCCTAGAAACCACCTGTTTGACCTACTACCCTCGGGCCGACGGTAGGACAGACAGACTCGGGGATAGCTTTCTCCCCAGAGCGATCACTGCACTGAACAATAACAAACCACTTTAATCTGCACTTTTCAAAGTTTCTTGTGCAATATCTGTACCTATGTGCAATATTTTCCTGTACAGTATCATTCCACAGTTGTACATAATTTCTCGTTTTTCATTTTATATTTTGTCCACATTTTATTTTTAATTGTGCATATATTTAAATTAATTTTGTTAATTTTTATTTGGCTAATAATTACTCGCACCTCAGAAAAGCACCTTTTGGAGTTGCACTCAAATCTTGTTGCAATGTAAATTACAATGACAAAGGCAATTCTGATTCTGTTGCACATGGTGGACCGTCTCTAGTAAAAGTCTGTATCTGGGTGATTCTTTAGCTACGGGCCCTATTGGCCTTGTAAATGTAATTTCCACCACACCATTGCCTTACAATATAAAGCGCCTTGGGGCAACTGTTTGTTGTGATTTGGCGCTATATACATGTGCTCTGATGTCACTGTTTATCTCCATAGAAACTACCCAAACAATCTTTCATACAAACTGTTTAAAGGGACATTACAGTGTTGTGGTGGAAATTATGGCAATAGTGTGGGACAACTACATTTTGTTTTAAAAAAAATCACAACAGTTGCATGACATTGAATACCCAATTATGTTTTGATTATTTTACTGATATTTTATTCAGAGATATTTTAAAACATTAGAAAAAATGTTTCTTTACCATTCATTTTTATCATTGAAGATCAAAAGTCTGGGTGTGGGACAAGCACAAAACGGCAATATTTGCATATAATGATGCTGAAAAAAGGTGAAAAAGTCATCACAGACTACTAGAACAAATTTCTTAACACACTTTCATTGTAAAGATAACTATAAAAGTGTGAAATTTCCCCTTTTTTCTGTTTTTCATACAATATGATCAAAGGACATAAGTGCCTGTAGTCTAAGAATCACCCATTTATTCCATTTTTCAAAAATACATGTTGAGTTTTGGGCATGCTTAGGATTGGAGAACAGTACACAACTTGTTTTTCAGTGTAATGATGTATGTTTGTTTCATCCTAGATCATCAGAACACCTTTTTCAGCTGATGGCTGTGGTGGTCCACCATGGAGATATGCGCTCAGGACACTTTGTCACATACCGGCGCAGCCCTTCCTCATCTTGCACATCGCAGTGGTTGTGGGCATCAGATGACTTGGTGCGCAAAGCCAGCCTGCATGAGGTGCTATCTTCCAACGCATACATGCTCTTCTACGAGAGAGTCCGAAGACTGAACATCACTCTTCAGGCAGAGGAGTAACGAGGCAGACACTGCGACGGTTCTTGCAACTTTTCAGTCCTTTTGTTGAATGTGCCAGTTATAATATTGTTACCAAAAAGCTGGAGTCTGACTTTGACAGAGGAACTCCAGAGGAAATTCTTTCCAAAGACATTACCTGTGGAGAACACTGGCTCATGGTCCTGCTCTGACCCACAGTTGGTGTTTTAGCCCCAAAGAATATGTATGGAACTGCAGAATTTTCACTCACACTTATTAGTTAATATACAACTATTCATGAGTTTAATGTTTTTTCCATTACTAAAAGATGCAACACCTGACAATATAGTGCAGCACAACTACTCTAGAATAAATTGTTAGTGTCAAACTGATAACTCAGTATTGTAGAAATGAGGAGAAAATGCACAGAATCACAGGTGGAGAATTCAGTCATCTTAATGGTTGAAGTACAGGCAGTAGATTAACTATGATCAGACTAGACAAAACCTCAGACACCCTAAAGTTTCAGGTATACTATCAGTTATTACCCACTGCCAAAAAAAAGGTTATAACTATTACCAGAACATGAACAAGTCCACAAAACAAAACTGGACTATTTTTAGAATTAAGATGGACTTTTCCCTCAATCGGTTGTGTAGTTTCCTGACAGGCTCCACAGATTTTCTTTTTTGCTAAATCACATGCTGTAATTGGTTAAAGTGCCATAATATCTGGACTGTTTTATATATATATGACACCACTAAATAAATAAATAAAATAGTGAAATGTGAATCCAAGAGATGTGTGTTAATGTCAAAGTTATGGATGCCTCAAAGACCTTTGGTATTTTGTCAGTATTTAACAAAGTTCTGAAAGGCACTTAAATTGTGACATATTTTACATGGTCTTGTGTGCAATGAATAACTGCCATTTTGCTGCTGTGTTCTGCTACATCAGTCAGAAATGGTCCAGTGAAAAACTGTAAATGTTTGCATACACACTGTATATTCATGTCAAATTGTCTGTATTTCAAGTAAAGTTTGTAAAGGTAATTATTTTTAGGTAATAGTTTTTTATTTTAATTGCATTCTAACTGTACCTTGTAATAAAATGCTAACTAATGTTGGACATACTGTGAGTGTAATATAGGCTGATTTATTGACGAGTCAGTCAATTGTTGGGTGTTTAACCATCAGTACCAGTCTATATTGTCCAAAATTTAAAGACTCATCTTTGGGACAAGAGTGTGATCAAATTACATCTGTGAGACAGTATTCCAGTACAAGATGTTAAATGTCTACACAGTGCAGTAAATTAGAATCTGAAGGATTGCTTTTGCAGCAGCACAAAACAAACTGATGACAGTTGAGACTCTGAGCCTGCATTATCATCAACTTCAGATAGGTCTACTCTGCTTTCCACTCATTTACCCAACTTAAAGGTTGGGCTCATCTTCTGGAACTTGTCCTCACAGGGTCATTGCTGTCCAGCAGGATGCGTCTGAAGGTTAGGTTGATACGAGGCAGGAAAATCTTCTTGCGAACAGGAACACTGTGATACCAGAATGTGTTGGTTGGTGGGTTCATGAGAAGTAGGCTACCGTGAGCAAGCAGCAGCTTTATGGGTTCAATCTGTCGGCAGCCGTGTCCCCCCCGGGCTTCTCTGTGTCGGAAGATAAAGTCTCTCGCTGCACCCAGAGACACTGAGGCGATAGGACATCGAGGGTCCAGTTCCCTTTCATCATCACGATGCTCGCCTATATGGTCTTTTCCATCTTTGTACCTAAACAAAGACAAAACCACTGCACAGTGAAACTGTTAAATCTGTAATGTTACAGATTTGTGTTACAGATTGTGGTTCACAATTTCCTACCTGTTGACCAAGACGAAGTTGAATGTTTGTCCTGTAGCTTTAGTAACTGCATCCCGAATGTATGCCAAAGTTGGAGTCCATGTGCATGCTGAACGTGTGACTCCAGAGTAAGTGTAGTTTAGACCTGCATCACCATACGTTGCCTGCTTTCTTGGTATGTTGTACGTCTTTCCAAACACCTGGACTTTTGCTTCTTCTCCTGGAACCACAACAGTCATTTAAGAAAAGATTGATTTCTGGGAATGAGCTCAGAGGAGGATCGATGTACCTGCTGAGTAGACCACCTCCTCCTCCAGCTGTTTAAAGAGATGATCTGCCTCCTCCTTGGAGAAGAGTAAAGCGTAATCAGAGTCCAGTCCTTCTGCCTCTATTTTTTGCCAGGGAATGGGATGAGAGAACTCTGCAAATGCTGCATTTTCTTCTTCCAGAGCATCCTCTTTGTCCTCCACATCATGACACAGCTCTAGTTTGATCCTCTTTCTTGGATTTTGTCTTGGGGAGTCAATAGCATAACTGCACTTATTTTCCATGAGAGCAAAGTGTGGCACTTTGATCATCAGATGTTTTGAAACCTGGATAACAAAAGTTATTAGAATTAAACATGAACACAAACAGGACTCTGAAGTAAATTAACTACTGTCACATTGTGAGAGTTAAAACTGAAAATGTTTATGGACCTTGATGGAAATGGCACCTGCTATGAATGCACAAGACCTAGAGGCATTTTTTTTTCTTGCCATTTTTCTACGCTTTGGAAAAGCCTCGGCTTGCAGCTTCTCAAATGCTTGTGAGCTCATAGATGACTCATAAACAATAAATGATGTCATTGTGTAACTCGTCAAATTTGAAAGCCTTATAATGAAAATAAAACTTTCCACATGGTTAACTTTATTGCACCAGATCAACGGACAAAGCGGCTTTGTTTCACCTGTGTAATATCCCGTGGATGCCGCATTTATGATGGATTAAGATTGTGGATTTGAAGTTACGTGTAGTGTGAAACGAGCTTGTCAATTTCATTTTGAAAGCCTAGCTCTGATGTCCCCCCCAAGATCCCTGGTTGTTAATATTTTAACAAAATGTAAACTGACAATACACATACTGGCAGCCCAACAACTGGATCTGTGAATAAAAAATTATTTTTCTTGCCTTTCATGAGTTCTATTAGGTTCAGGTTACTCTCTACACAATAACAACAAGGGATAACTGAAACCTAAGAAGATGCAATCAAAACACCTGGGGATTTTTTTTTTTTAAACATACCATCTTGGCAAACAGTTCATTTGTTTGGGTGATCCTGGTCCACACAAAAGCTTTAACAGTTTATGCAATCACTGACATAAAAGTAGAAATTCATATTTTTAAGAAAATGAGGTAATCAGTTCCTAATATCAAGTGATGTCCTGTAAGTATTATCTGTGCTGATCCAGAGATCTAAAGAGTGGCGCAGAGAGATGAAGAAGAGAGTGTAGGCAGGAGGTATCGAATCCATAACTCACACAAGTTGGACCAGCCTTCCTTAACAGCAAAACACACAGAGAGTCAACTGCTGAAAAGTCTTTGGAACCCCTCTGAGAAACATTGTCTCCATCAACAGCATGAATAAAGTTCTGCACAGGAATTTTTTTAATGTGCCTGGTGTAATGAGGCCATTTTTTGTCCTGGTTTTCATCTGTCAGGAGTGCCTTTTTCTCGTGTCCATGCAGGATAGAACAGAATGGAGCCTTTAGTGTCACACACATGCACAATCCAACCACTAGGAGCAGTGAGCAACCACAGTCCGGTGCCGGGGGGATCTTTCGTTCATGGGTGATTCTTAGACTACGGGCACTTATTATGTCCTTTGATCATATTGTATGAAAAACAGAAAAAAGGGGAAATTTCACACTTTTATAGTTATCTTTACAATGAAAGTGTTTTAAGAAATTTGTTCTAGTAGTCTATGATGACTTTTTCACCTTTTTTCAGCATCATTATATGCAAATATTGCCGTTTTGTGCTTGTCCCACACCCAGACTTTTGATCTTCAATGATAAAAATGAATGGTAAAAAACATTTTTTCTAATGTTTTAAAATATCTCTGAATAAAATATCAGTAAAATAATCAAAACATAATTGGGGTATTCAATGTCATACAACTGTTGTGATTTTTTTTTAAACAAAATGTAGTTGTCCCACACTATTGCCATAATTTCCACCACAACACTGTAATGTCCCTTTAAACAGTTTGTATGAAAGATTGTTTGGGTAGTTTCTATGGAGATAAACAGTGACATCAGAGCACATGTATATAGTGCCAAATCACAACAAACACTTGCCCCAAGGCGCTTTATATTGTAAGGCAATGGTGTGGTGGAAATTACATTTACAAGGCCAATAGTGCCCGTAGTTAAAGAATCACCCTCGAATGCAATATGCAAAAAGTGGACAAATTTGGAAAATTTGCACTTCCAAAACTGACCACCATTTCTGGAAGGTCGTTGTGCACTTCTGATTTCAGAACCATGCTCTCAACCTGATGTCTGAGCTGCAACACTTCAAATTACTTGTCTCTGAAATGGTAGGTTATGTTTATGGTCAATTACGGTTTAATGTCTTCGAAATACATAAATAGTCTGCAAATTTCCTCTTCCATTTACTCTAAATAATACTTCCAGAGACATCCAGTGGCTTTTGTGTGCTTCCAGATGTCTTGTAGAGTTGCAGAATTTTGACAGGAATTTGTCACTGCACAGAACGGGAGCACTGCGAATTAACTCCAGCAAGTGTGTTACATGCGGTACAAAATACACCCACCATTCAGGAAATGGCTGCATGTGACCTTGGAAAGTATGTCAAGATCATGTCCTGTGCCCAAGTTATGAGACCGGACAAGATATGACCACAAAAAGTATGTTTTTTATACAGATGCGATGCTTTATTTGTAGGGAATGACTTTGTAACAATATAAATATTCAGAACTAGTCAGGGCTGATTATAGACTGTAGGTATGGATGTATGTTCATGCAGTTTCAGCCTTTGAATGTTACCTTGCAGACAAAACTGGGGGGAAATAAAATCCAAGTTATCAGGAAGCCTGTGTGCCTTAATCCATCCTCTACCGCTCGTCACTGCTCATATTCTGTGCGCATCCGCGCTCTGGCCTCAGCACCAAGAAGCGATCACTACACCTAAAGTAGTCCCACAGAAATGAATAACTGCACTGCAAAACAACGCATGACTTGCCGATGTAATAAAGCAACAATATTTTAAGTCAGACGAATGGCAAAAATTTAAACTACCACGTAAATCACGATTACTTACCCTCTCACTGATGCATGCATGTGGCTTCGCACCATGTTGGATGTCTTCTTGTTTCTTCTTTGTCTTTCGGCTGTTCCCGTTAGGGGTCGCCACAGCAGATCAATCGTTTCCATCTCACCCTGTCCTCTGTATCTTCCTCTGTCACACCAACCACCTGCATGTCCTCTCTCAGCACATCCATGAACCTCCTCTTTGGTCTCCCTCTTCTCCTCCTGCCTGGTGGCTCCATCCTCAGCATCCTTCTCCCTATATACCCTGGGTCCCTCCTCTGCACATGTCCAAACCATCTCAATCTCGCCTCCCTGACTTTGTCTCCAAACCGTCCCACCTGAGCTGTCCCTCTGATATGTTCATTCCTAATCTTGTCCATTCTTGTCACTCCCAAAGAGAATCTCAACATCTTCAGCTCTGCCACCTCCAGCTCTGCCTCCTGTCTTTTTGTTAGTGCCACTGTCTCTAAACCACACAACATAGCTGGTCTCACTACCGTTTTGTAAACTTTCCCCTTCACTCTTGCTGATATTCTTCGGTCACAAATCACTCCTGCCACCTTTCTCCACCCTGCCTGCACTCTCTTCTTCACCTCTCTACCACACTCTCCATTACTTTGAACAGTTGACCCCAAATATTTAAACTCATCTACTTTCACCACTTCTATTCCTTGTAACTGCACTATTCCACTGGGCTCCCTCTCATTCACACACATGTACTCAGTCTTGCTTATACTGACTTTCATTCCCCTTCTCTCCAAAGCATATCTCCACTTGTCCAGACTAGACTCAACTTGCTCTCTACTCTCACTACAGATCACAATGTCATCTGCAAACATCATAGTCCATGGGGACTCCTGTCTGATCTCATCTGTCAACCTGTCCATCACCACTGCAAACAAGAAAGGACTCAGAGCTGATCCTTGGTGTAATCCCACCTCCACCTTGAATGAGTCTGTCATTCCGACTACGCATCTCACCGCTGTCACACTATTCTTGTACATGTCCTGCACTACCCTAACATACTTCTCTGCCACTCCAGACTTCCTCATACAATACCACAACTCTTCTCTTGGCACCCTATCATAAGCTTTTTCTAAGTCCACAAACACACAATGTAACTCTTTCTGTCCTTCTCTGTACTTTTCCAACAGTATTCTCAGAGCAAACACTGCATCTGTAGTGCTCTTTCTCGGCATGAAACCATATTGCTGCTCACAGATCTTCACCTGTTTTCTAAGCCTAGCTTCTACTACTCTTTCCCATAACTTCATGCTGTGGCTGATCAGCTTTATGCCTCTGTAGTTACTGCAGCTCTGCACATCACCCTTGTTCTTGAAAATAGGAACCAGCACACTTCGTCTCCACTCCTCAGGCATCCTCTCACTTTCCAAGATTTTATTAAACAATCTGGTTAGAAACTCTACTGCCATCTCTCCTAGACATTTCCATGCCTCCATTGGAATGTCATTTGGACCAACTGCCTTTCCACTCTTCATCCTCTTCATAGCAGCCCTCACTTCTTCCTTGCTAATCTCTTTTACTTCCTGATTTACTCTCACCACATCATCCAGCCTTCTCTCTCGCTCATTTTCTTTATTCATCAACTCTTCAAAATATTCCCTCCACCTTCTCAGCACACACTCCTCACTTGTCAGCACATTACCATGTGCATCTTTTACCACCCTAACCTGCTGCACATCCTTTCCAGCTCTGTCCCTTTGTCTGGCCAATCGGTACAAGTCCTTTTCTCCTTCCTTACTATTCAACGTCTTGTACAGCTCGCAATATGCCTTTTCCTTTGCTTTTGCCACTTCTCTTCTCGCGTTACGCCACATCTCCTTGTACTCCTGTCTACTTTCTTCATCTCTCCGACTATCCCAAAACTTTTTTGCCAACCTCTTTCTCCTTATGCTTTCCTGGACCTCTTCATTCCACCACCAAGTCTCCTTGTCTTCCTTCCACTGTCCAGATGTCATACCCAGTACTGCCCTAGCTGTCTCCCTCACCACATCTGCAGTACTTTTCCAGTTGTCCAAAACTGCTTCCCCTCCAACTAGTGCTTCTCTCACCTGCTCGCTAAATTTCACACAATAGTCTTCCTCCTTCAGCTTCCACCATCTGATCCTTTGTTGAGCTCTCATTCTCTTCTTCTTCTTTACCTCTAAAGTCATCCTACAAACAACCATCCTATGCTGTCTAGTGACACTCTCTCCTGCTACCACCTTACAGTCTGTGATTTCTTTTAGCTTACATCTCCTATAAAGAATGTAGTCCACCTGTGTGCACCTTCCTCCACTCTTATATGTTACCCTGTGCTCCTCCCTTTTCTTAAAGTAGGTATTCACCACAGCCATTTCCATCCTTTTTGCAAAATCAACTACCATCTGTCCTTCCCCATTCCTATCCTTGATACCATATCTACCCATTACTTCCTCATCACCTCTGTTCCCTTCACCAACATGCCCACTGAAGTCTGCTCCTATCACCACTCTTTCATGCTTGGGCACACTCTCTACCACCTCATCTAACACACTCCAGAAATCTTCTTTCTCCTTCATCTCACAACCTACCTGTGGGGCATATGCACTGATGATATTCATCATCACCCCTTCAATTTCCAACTTCACACTCATTACCCTGTCAGACACTCGCTTAACCTCCAACACACTTTTAACATACTCTTCCTTTAAAATGACCCCAACACCATTTCTCTTCCTGTCCTCACCATGGTACAACAACTTGTACCCACCGCCGATCCTCCTGCTCTTACTTCCCTTCCACTTGGTCTCTTGCACACATAATATGTCTACCTTTCTCCTCTCCATCATATCAGCCAGCTCTCTCCCTTTACCAGTCATACTACCAACATTCAAAGTCCCCACTCTCATTTCCACCCTTCTAATTTTCTTCTTCTCCCGCTGTTCGTGGCAACGTTTTCCTCCTCTTCTTCGTCATCTTCGCCCAGCAGTAGCCCAATTTCCACCAGCACCCTGTTGGGCAATAGCACCGGTGGCAGACGTTGTTAACCCGGGCCGCGTCCGATCCGGTATGGGAATTCGATTCTGAGTCTGCATAGTTGGGTTGGCTTGTTTTATGCCGGATGCCCTTCCTGACGCAACCCTCCTCATTTATCCGGGCTTGGGACCGGCACTCAGAATGTACTGGCTGCACACCCCATGTGGCTGAGTTAATGTCTTCGGATGTCTTCTTGTTTACATCCGTGAAACCTCGAAAGTAGTCCGGCAGCCTTCCCACAAGCTCATCTTGCAGCGCTGACCTGGCACAAGAAGCTGCAGGCAGTGTGTGTGCCTTAATCAAGGATTTAAAGGAAAGGAAGCGACAACGTTTTCCGGAATATTTACTGGAGGAAAACTACATATATTTGAAAGATTTCGTTTCCAAAAAGTGATGTCCCAAAGAATGGAAAAACCTACAAGAAAAAGTCGTCATTGCACACCTAAACAGGGTCCGCAGCCGTCTGAGAACGACAATTATCCCGTGATTGAAGACGAACACGGCGAGGACAGTCCTCAACCCACGACCACACCGGCCAGGAAAACAAATGCTAAACGCAAGCGGACAAAGGAGGACTTTAAGAAAGTAATGCAAACTTAATAAGTCGTAAATTGCACATCCTGAAAAACTAAACACAGCACATGAAATCTCAAGTGACGTCCCTATGATCTGAGATTACACCCACACCAGATTTGTATATTCTTTATCTGCGCATGCGTGAAACACGAAGTTCTCTACATGTGAATGACATTTGCAACTGCAACAATTTATTGACTGTTAACTAATTGATGACTATTTTGATAACCTATTAATCTTTTAAAAAATACCCAAATTTTCTGATTTCACTTTCTTAAATGCAAATATTTTCTGCATTATTTTAACTAGTTTCTTTACTCCTTGGATAAGTGGTTGAAGGTGTGTGTAGTTTCTTTACTCCTCTCTGGTAGTAAACTGAATATCTCTGGTTTGTAGAAAAAAAACAAAACAAAAAAAAAAAAACAAGACATTTGAAAGCATCTGCAAAACACTAATCAACATTTTTTCACCATTATATGGACCTGACAACTAATTAATTAATCTGTCAATTGGATTAATCAATTATAAAAATATAATCATTAGTTGCAGCCCCGTCTGCATAATGACCAATTAAAAATAAAAATACGTGACATTTTGCAAACAAGCCCACAAAAAAGAAAGCAAGAAAGTATGAGACATGACTATAATTGCTAAAATTACTTTTTGTCTGTTAATGTTAATTTTTAATATGATTATTTTTATGAACACTGGAAATGTTTTGTACTTTTATTATTCTCAGCAATATAATGTTTGCATGTATTTTGTTACTTAAAAAAAATTCAATCAAAATACCACCACGTTCACCTTTAAAAAAAGTTGCTTAAAATCAGCGTACCTGGCAACACGGATGGACTGGGATGGAGGCAGGATCGTGAGGTTTTTCAGGACGAAAGCTGACAGCACACAATCGCTGTAAAACGCGACACATAATAAAAAGTTGTATTTAGAAATGGTAAATAAGTTTTATTTAATGGCTATGAATACTGTACTTATCAGACAGATGAGAATCAGCTGGTTATGCAGCAGTTTGTGGTGAACAGCGCTCCTCAGCTCATTATCATAATCCTGCTTTCGTCACGTTTTGGCGCCAAACACTTTGAGGGTGAGGGGGAGAAAGTGGAGTCTGCTGGTGGTGTTCTCTCCAAGTTACTTTGTAGAAGACAACTATCAAAGTGTCTGGGAGCAACATGATTGGACAAAAAAACTATAAACTCGTTTTTTTCGCCTGTCTCGAAAAAGAGAACGATTAAGGAGCTTAATGGAACTCGGGGGGATGCCGAGGACACGGTGAGCGTTAATTTTTATTAAAGACTGCTTCAGTGCAATAATACCTGTTACTTAACTATAACGTTAAATATATATATATATATATATATATATATGTGTGTGTGTCTTTATTTATCGCCGTTCCCGTGTTCTCGCGAGATGTTCAGTGAACTTCAAGTCGCGTTCACAAGCTGCGCCTTTGTGTTGCTGTTGTTTGTTGTAGATCCGGTATGTTAGCACCGCGGTGTGGATGGTCTCTAAAGCCTTTTCCCCCTCCAGTAGCACACCTTTTACCCTCTGTGTGTTTTGCTCAATACAAGACTGTGCAGAAGAAGTTGAAGTCCTCCTCTGGCGTGGATCCGGAGCCTTGCAGCTCTCACGCTGCTCCTCTCACTGCAGAGCAGCTCGATAGAATCGCCCAAAACAAGGGTGCAGCGCTGCAGAAACTCTCCTCTGTTCGGACGCCGCCTGGATTTGGGGAGAGCTGGAGAAACGCGCTGTCAGCTGAGTTTGGAAAGCCTTATTTTAAAGAAGTGAGAGCATATCGTCACGCTGCACGTGCTAGCTCAGAGCTTTTTTTTTAAGTTTTAAATTTTCTCCAATCTGTCTGTTACAGTTGATGTCATTTGTTGCCAAAGAAAGGAAACTCCACACTGTGTACCCACCTGCTGAAAATGTCTTCTCCTGGACACAGATGTGTGACATTCGAGACGTATGTTCATAAAACACTGTTTATGTCATCAAATAATGTGATAATGGCCAATACTTGGTACAAAGATTAGAATCGCACAGCATTTTAATGTGGACAAACTCAGAATATTGTGCAGTCATGAAACTGACTTCTGTTCTGGAAGAATGCAGCACACTTTTGATTTTGGAATTAACCTCTAAACCTGATGCCTCAGCTACCCAGCAGCCTTGTGTGTAACTTAGATCAAATGTGAGCATTTGCCCACTCAAGTCAGTTACAATGAACTGCAGTCAGGTCGAGGCCCCGATGAGGAGGATGAGCATGCAGATGAGCTTCCTTGAGATAGTTTGTGCAGAATTTCGTTGGTTCTGCAAACAATTTGCGTACATGTGTGTGAATGAGAGGGAGTCCAGTGGAATAGTGCAGTTACAAGGAGTAGAGGTGGTTAAGCAAGATGACTTTAAATAATTGGTGTCAACTGTCAAAAGTATTGGAGAGTGGTAGTGTCATGATAGCAACTATATCGAACAACAACTTTAATATATGAAGATGAACATGATTGTTTTTCTGGCTTCAGTTTATCACCCTTTACAAGTTTTTATTTGTTTACATCCGTCACTAACATTTCAGCAAGTTGTGCTGCTTCTGTCTCCTGCTCTTTGCAGGAGTTAGGGTCAGTCCACTGAGGGGGCTCTGAGTGGACAGGCCACAACAACAGTGAGCAAGCCAGTTGAAGCAATGCAACTCTATTATTCCATCCATAAAGTTTGGAAGAATATATGGAAATGGTTTTAACATACCTTTTTCTTCCAAAATATGACCCTGAAAGCGTGCGATACACTTTTGTGTTTAATCACTGTCCATATGAGATCGGTTGGGTGCACATGAGTTTAGGCAGAAAATGTCAAAAACTTCTTCTTACTCCTTTTTGGGCATTGTTTGTTTGCATATTTTCCTTGAGTTGTCTTTGTTTGAAGTAAATTCATTCATTCAACTAATTAAAAAAGTTCTTTTGTATGAATCGATGTAAGATTGGGATGCTCACTGAATAGCCATGCTGTCTAATTGATTTTTAAATGTGCAGAGTGAGGTTTTATGCTGCTGTCATTTGCCCACAATCAAACAACCTTAAAAGTGACAAAATATTAAAGGTCTGGTGTTTTTTTTTTTTGTTTTGTTTTTTTTTTGCACTGTAAATTCATCAAAGGTGAATGACGAGATGCAATCTGATTCAACAAAATTTCCTGGAAAAAAGTTTACATTAACACTCTGTCACATGGTAGAGAGACCCCGATTGTCAAGGATTGTGTGTTTGTCTGCATGCAATGACATTCCAGCATTGAACAGTCACACACAGGCGTCTCTAGATTCACCCTGGTTGTAGATCTTCTATGCTGTTCTGCATAGCCACAAGTCTTTGGGCGATGGGCAAAGAGTGAAGAGGGCAGGATTGTGAATCTGGAAGCCCTTAATCTCGACGGCACAGATCCTTAACGTCACAAGCTTCCCACAGCAACCACCTGCAGCATCAGTCAGATTGTGCATTTCAGGACTATCTTGTTGGGTGAGCTCCGCATCCATCATCCTGTCTGGGAATCGATCAAGAGCCCATCTTCCTCACGACCGATTGATTGCCACAAGGACATTCTTTCAAAGAACAATTAACTATTAATTCTCAGAATATTCAACATTGGAATTGAAATTTGAAACATAAAAAATAAAATGTCCTAAATTGGTGATTCATATTTCAAACGGGTGTTATGGGTTAACAGCCCTTCAGTGCATGAATCAATGTCAGGAGCACCGTGAGACAAAGTGTAAATGTAAAGTTTTATTTTTCATTAAACTCTTTTGAATTGGATTACATCATTTGCCATTTGCATTTAAGTTTAATTTTGTGCATGATTGCATTTGCATCTCAAAAAACCTCACTCTGTATGGATTTAAAATACTCGTAGGTAGTGTCACTATTCGGCGACTAATCCATCTGTGAAATATTTCACAAATTCATATAAAATGTCAACTTTTGTCAGAGCTTGAGGCCGTTATCTGTCTGAACTTGAATGCAGGGAACTGATCTCATACGGGGACAGTAATTCGACACAAATGTGGAGCGGTATATTTTGTCTCTTAGATTCATATTTGGAAGAAAAACCTAAATTAATTCTTTATTCCTCCAAACATTCTGAATGGATTAATCTAGTCGCTTTGCTGTAACTGCCTGGCTCACTGCTGCATGTGTGTCTCACACAGCAAGCAGAGAGAACCCCACATCCTGCCCAGACAGAGGGACAGGAGCGTGTGTGTGTGTGTGTGTGTGTGTGTGTGTGTATATATATATACTGGACAAAACCTTCATGACTTTACTGTTACACTTTCTGTAGCGACCCGGAACAGCTGATATGAAGCCCACATCTGGGTGTTGGCAGCTGTGGTGGCGCTGACGTTGTCTGCGTCAGTGAACCGATAATGGAATGGATAAATAGGTGGAGAATGGGTGGCTCCATTGTGTGACAAAAGAAGTATGAACGCCCTTGTCTTTGAGTCCGAACCAGCTAAGCTAACAGGCTAACCTTGGTTCGGGTGTTTATGAAATCATGTTTGTGGGGACTCGTCACTATTTGCTTTGTTGTCAAAGGGACTTAATGTTTTTGTTTTTTGTTACATTTACCCTTACAAATGTAGTTGGCCTGACCCATGGTAATTAAGTAACAGTAATGCAAATTCATCATGTTGACCCAACAAATTTACATTTAGGTCACTCAGCAAAATTGTTTCTGGCTATGTTAACACATTTTACTTGGGTGGAAAAACTTTCCTTAATTTTATTATGTTCACTGAGCAAGTTAAATTTTAAGTTGTTGCATGTTATGTTAAAACTACAGGATTTTGGGAAGTCCGTATCGGGGTCACACACACGCACACCATGTTCACTCACGCACTACATACCTTCTGTCTTGCAAGAATAAATTGCATATATGTGTACTAATGTACATAAATGGTTCTGCCAGTGTGGCATTTACCATTACTATATATGCAAAGAAAAGAAAAAAAAAATAAATAAAACTACAGGATTTGAATGTGTTCACCCATAAAACTTGATTCTATATCGTAGAAGCTACATTAAAATTCAGTAAGGTATGTCTTCTATAATACATTCTAAGGTAGAACTCTACTAGTGTATATCTAAAAAAAAAAGAAGAGTAGAGTAGAGCCACTTTGGTGCCTGGTCTTGAGAACATGTTAGACGTACGTTCATGTAACAGAAACCAACAACACCCATGTTGGTTTTTTGAGTGTAGGCACAGCTGCGTTTTGTTAGCAGTATACGGAATCCGCCCTTAAGGTGCAGTTTTTGGTACAAGTGAGCCGTATCAAAACCGTTCGAACCATATCGTTTTATGATATATTTGGTGGGGCGGGGGGCATAAGCACTTAAAAAAAATTATACGTCGCAAAACTGATATCACTGTGTGAGGAATTGGACAATTGGTGCCCTGCAGCTCCAGGCAGGCACCTCTGCATGCTAAAGTGCACAGAACAGAAGCAGTGTGAGGTTCGGCAGTTGTCCACTGCATAACCGGGGACAGGAGCTCTCTACCCCGTGCCTTGCGCTCTGCTCCACTTTGGCTTAGTCTGAATGGTGCATCCTGCTCCCTGTTTCTCCGCTCCAGTGTCTCCTCTCTGGCAGGCAAAGTCCACTGAGGATGGAACCAGAACTCTCTGTGCCATATTTCTCTGTGGATCATCCAGAAAACAAGGCAGGCAGCTAGTTTATAAAATAAAAGGGGTTTGAAAGCGGACAGACAGGGTGTAACAAAAGGTTCGAATCTCACCGGAGAGGACAAACTGCCCACTCAGAGCTGCATTCACATTACTAGCTGAAGTGAGTTGAATCTAATTTTTTTGTGTGTGTGTGCCTGCCTGCCTGCCAGTGTGTTTTATCCCAATTTCACAAATTTTCCAGCAGCTGGAAACACTTTTTGTTGTCATGTACACTGACAATAATAATAATAATATGAAATTTAAAATGAGGCTTATCTTCATAATTAACTGGTTTATTTAATGAAGAAAAAGAATCAAATTTGATTTCATTGGCATGGGGAATCATTTCAATTTTTGTTTTCTTTTGACCCACACATGAAGACCAAAAATTAAGGAGAAAAAAGTCAAACACTACATTATCAAACTTCTGTCAAACTTCTGTCAAACCTAAAACTTTTGCAGATTAGTTCATGCTAAGTATTTACACATTTAGCGTAATATTTACAAACATTAAGCTAAATTTTTAGCTTGATGTTGAGACGAATATGCACCTTAATAAAAGAGCTAATTGTTCCTCCCTGAAAGACATTAATTTAGTGTTTAATGACAGACATTTAGCGTGTAAAGGCATGTTTATTAAATTTTGCAGTTCATGGATGTTATGTTTTGTAGCCTGTGGTCTTTTGATGTCAGTTTCAATTGCAATTTCAGGGGCACTTCTAAAATATTAATAAAATTTTTTTTTATTAATAATAAAAAATGGCTGTTTGTGCAAAATTTTGTTTGGGGGGAAAGAGCTTCGCCCAAGGAGAAATTCAGTATAGAACCGCCACTGCCGCCCTCTAGCTTTCCTATTATATAGCTCTATGGTTGTGCCACTGTCACTAAAAGGGACGACGCCCCTAATCATGAATCATGCATAATTTTTTTTTTTATTTTTTTATTTGGTAACAGGCTTTAAACATGTTTATTTCTGCTCAAAAGTTAGATAATATTAACATGGACTGGAATGGGAACCTGTTCGCTAGATGACGGCCGCATTTCTTGCACCCCAGGAATCAATGTGGCGTCTACTCTTTATAATGTCTATGATCTGCCAGATTCCAATGTGGCGGGCTTTGACCAGAATTTAGTCACTCACACATAAAAACTGAATAGAGAAACAGAGACAACTTTCACAAAGGTGATTTTCTTTTTAACCATGATATGATTTTTAAACATACTTCTTGTTGTAGTTTTAACTAATTTAAATATGAAAATTGCAGTAATAACAATCTGCATTTTCTAAAACATACTACTTAACGGGATTACAGAACATATTTTTTAAATAATAAAAAAAGTGCTCTTTAGTTTTGGTTAATGATAAACAAATGAGCGCTCAGTGTTTTGACAAAGCTTTGATCCTTCTCTACCTCAGACGGTGCATCATCTGGATGGTGGTGTAAGGTTTGACGTTATAGTACGACAGCAGTTCACAGTCCTCCATCTGCTTGCCTTCATAAATCAGCCTCTGCTGGTTCGCCGGAACCCCCTCTTTGCACTCAACCTGTTTCTTCAAATTACTCACCATCTTGTTGGCTTTGATATCATAGGTCTTGGTCTGCCCCTTGCTCAACTGACTTTTGTTTTTTGTTGTCACGCATCTGGGGCAGGTTGATGGTTTTCAAACTGCTCAGCATGCTCAGGGAAAACCAGCTGTTTGAGACAACAGACTGACACTGGAATAAGAAGAATTAGAATTTTACAGTTTTAATATACAAAATGATTTAAATGACAGAAGTGTGACAGAAACTTTTCCTAATACATTTGTCACTTCCATTAACCAGCTGTATGACAAGTGAGTTGTGAAAAGGACATAAAATAAGTGCAACACTGAAGCATTCAATAAAAACAGGGCATGTCAACTGTAATTTCCATTATATTATCTCAGCCATTAAGCACGACTGGTTAGATCAGATCACGTGACTTGCCATTTTAACAAAATTATACTGAAGCATACCATGGAAGCTTACCCACTTGGACAGAAAGCGCAACTCGCTAAAATGTTGCTAACTGATGTAAACAGATGCACTTCTAAAGGGCGATATATCGAGACCAGCAAATTGATCGTGCTTATCTTTATATAAGGAAGGATAAGTTGATATAGTAGTTATTGTGACAGCCCCACTGAGTGACCTGGTGGAGGTTTATTTCTGTGAAAGGCAGTTTTTCCATTACCATTGTGTTTGTTAGTAACATTATGTAAATAAAGAGAACGGAGTGTCACAGTTGCCTTACTGCAAGGACTTTTTGTCTCAACCTAAAGGTCAAAGTGGTGATTCTTGGCCAGGATCCTTATCATGGTCCAAATCAAGCCCATGGTTTGTGCTTTAGTGTACAAAGACCAGTGCCACCTCCACCCAGGTAAGCATGAGTGTGGACGTGCTCGGTATGAAGGTTTTATTCCAGCTCCAGTAGTGTAACCCCTCATGATTTGACGGCCTTAATGATTTTTATTTTCAGTTTGGAGAACATGTACAAAGAATTAATCACAGACATTGATGGATTTCAGCACCCCGGGCATGGTGACTTGACTGGATGGGCCAAACAAGGTATAGAGCCATGTGCTAAATGTTCTCACACACAGATCCTTGGGTCAGTATCTGGTTCTGCTTTTCAGGTGTGTTGCTGCTAAATGCCGTGCTGACGGTCCGAGCACACCAGGCCAACTCCCACAAAGACAAGGGTTGGGAGATGTTCACTGACATGGTGGTGCACTGGCTCAGCTCCAACTTGGAAGGCCTCGTCTTCATGCTGTGGGGAGCGTATGCTCAAAAGAAAGGTGCTGCCATTGACAGGGTGAGTATGAGGTGATGTTTTATTAACAACATTTTCAAACCAGAGCATATAACTCTGTTGCATTAAGGTTTTTCTCTTCATTGTAGAAACACCATCACGTCCTCCAGGCTGTGCATCCTTCTCCTCTGTCTGTTCATCGAGGATTCTTTGGGTGTCAGCATTTCTCAAAGGCTAATGAATTCTTAAAGAAATCTGGAAAGTCTCCTGTAGACTGGAAGGCACTTTAAAATGTTTTGCAAAGACATCAAATGTGTTCGTTAAGTACAGATGTAAACGGATTCATATGGTTCTTTTTTGGTTGTTGTTGGAGTATGTGCAGTCTTCTTTATAAAAAACACATCTGAGTGTGATAGATTGTTGTAACGTTCTATCTGCAGTTCTTGACAGTGTAATTTTGTGTGTGTGTGTCTGTCCACTGCTGACATTTCCTTTCATTAAAAATTCAAATTAAAGTTTTTTGTACATTTTAAAATGAGGTTTGTTTGGTTTTTTAAATGGATGTTTAGTCTCTTGGGTTTATCTTAAAACGTACTCAACAGAATTCTTCCAATAACATACTTGGTGACGTTTTGAAATGACCGATGCGCAGTGAGCGCATCAGCTAGCAGCTTGTGCTGCTGTGGCGCTTTGATTGCTTCCTCCTTCTTTTATGATGAAATAATGCTGAATTTATGTGAAAATGATTGTTGTGAAAAAGCTTCAGATATGTCACTGAGATACGAGGGTAGGCTGAAAAGTTCTAAGGCTCCCCATGAAGGAGTAATGCATTAACTGCATTATAGTGAAACTTAAAACTTTTCAGCCAACCCTCGTAGATATTAACTGAGTGCAGTTTGAAGCAGAAAAGAGGTGATAATCGGTGAGCCGCGGCTAATGACATGCGCAGTAGGGTTATGACAAATCTCAAATTTATTAGCCTGGGATTATAAATGATGAACTTTTAACTAAAACTCACAAAAATGACTTTGGTTTTGCCAGACCTTGAAAAAACCTCCCGCACCTAAGACAGTTTCATATTTCACATTAAAACACGTCGCGGCTCAAACACTCTTTATTATAACATGTCACTTTTACATACAATACACAAGGAATACATGAAAATGAGTATATATAGCATTTGTAGTATTTTAAATAGAGTTTCAGATTTGTGTATTAGTGTTAATAAATTTGCTGTTATTTATCTGTTTTGCAAGTAGAACAAACTTCCATCAACTTTACAGCCGTCTCAGCTACTATGTTGAAGCGAGGCACATCAAGCACTGATAGTTCCTTTTTCCAGTGAGTAGAGAAGCATTTCACATCTTTGGGACACTTAAGTTTGGATATTGCTAAGAGCAGGTCTTCATAAACTGTCTCTGAATAGTGTTGGTTAGAAAACCAGGCCTGCGACCATGTAGTTGCAATGAAATCACAAGTTACCCTCAGCTGTTCTCGCCACTTCGCAAGAAGGAAAAATGCAATAAGTGCTAAAATTCCTCGTGAGTTCCACCTGGCACTGTGAAGTGATGGCAGCTTGTGCCATTTGATGTGAGGCCATTTTCCCTCCATTTTGTAAAACTTGTATGCTTCGCAAAGCTCAAAAGGGAATTTAAAATCATCTCTCCAGCCAAGGTTCTCATACTCTGGTATCACTTCTGTGTCCATGTATGCATTTTGCAAATCATCGTACTGTTCCAAAATCTCATCAATAAACTCATAATGTTAGGTGACTGACAGTATAGGAAAAAAGAAGTCCAACACATGTCGCAGAACAAGATCAAGAATGTGGTGTTTGTTGGCAGCCGATGTATTGAGGTTCATCGAATCCCTTGTCTCGAAATGTTCTCTGAAGCCTGGCTACAACACAATTTTTGCAACCAGTATTGACTGCTGTTGTGTCAGAGATGATCATCTGAATAGTTATATTTTATCTATCAATTTTATCTATTTTACCTTTATTTTTTTATTTATTTTAATTGTTTATTAATATATTTTAGCAATATTGTATATATTTTCTTATTTCTTGATACTTGCTAATTCTTTTCTTATGTTATTTTTAAATAGTATTGTGTAAACTCGTATTTTTAAAAGTGATGTGGTGCTAGGTGCGGGAGGTTTTTTCATGATCCAATGAAATAAACTTCAAAAAAGTGATCTATGGGTAAAAGTTCATCAAATGCAACATCAGGAAAATGAAAGTTTTGAAAAAGGTTTTGTAGTCATAACCCTAATGCGCAGTGAAGGCAGGGCGGACCGATTTTTCAGGGGGTACTGTTGGTCGGTGACCTAATGTTCAATATTTCATCCAATACAAAGTTAAATTGTCACTGTTTGTGTATTGTTTATTTGTGAAATAAATGTTATATTTAAATGTTTAATTGTTCCTATTATCCTTTGTATATTTTATGGCATAATGACTTGTAGGTTCTTATAGAGAGCCTATAGGTTAATCTATAGGTTACATAGAAATCCTATAGGCTATCGTATAAGCTCCTATAGGTTGATCTATAGGTTCTGATAGAAATCCTATAGGTTATTGTATAGGTTCTTATAGGGGCCCTATAGGTTGTTCTATAGGTTTTGATAGAAATTCTATGGGTTGGTGTATAGGTTCTTATAGAATTCCTATAGGTTGGCCTATGGGTTCTTATGGGGGCCCTACGGGATCCAATAGAAATGCTATGGGTTGGCCTATAGGTTCTTATAGCTGGCCCTATAGGACCGCCTATGAGATCCTATAGGTGAAACGTCCCAATTGCCTATAGGCACTTATAGGTTTTTCTGTAGAAGCCTATAGGTTGCTCAATAGGCTTGTCTATGGAAATTCTATAGACTAGCCTATAGCAACCTATAGGCCATGCCTATAGATTTCCTATAGATTTTTTTTGTAAGGGTGATGCCGGTTGAAAATGAATGTTCAATGCAACAAATATCAATTTTACCTGCACTTGCATTTTCTATTGGTCTGTACAATATTTGTGTGTGTGTGTGTGTGTGTGTGTGTGTTATGGTTTTAACAGATACCAATATATCTGATGAATGAGTGGGGTATACCTTTGAGGAATTTTCATTTCTTGCTAATTTTACATTTTGTGTATTTTCAAAATCACCTATATTAATAGGCCTCTTAAATATTGTTTCAACCTTTCTCTTTGGATGTGAAAACGCAATAAATGTGTAGTAATTGTAATATTAACAGATGAGATTTTTTTTAAACAAAATAACGACCACACTAAACGGTAATCAACTAATAACATTAACTATGTGCACACAGACAAAAACAAAACAAGCTACTAAATTATCATAAATAGAACAAAATCCTTAAAGTTTTTGTTTTTTAGAAAATTAGACGCAGACGTAACGAAGTGGCGTGATGACGTAAGCAGGAAGCCCGAGCTGCTGTTTTGTCGTGGTTTGTGTCGCGGTTTAGTTAACTGTTGGGTGTTAGAATGCCGGTGGGGAGTCTGCCGATCCGGGATGCGCCAGTTCACTTTCGTTTTCTTCAGCAGTATTTGTTTCTTCTGAAGAAATACCCCATTCTTACCAAATCTGTAACGAGGTCAGTACACGCGCTCCTTCTCGTAAACCATGTTTTATATTAATACCTTGTTTTAGTTTGCAGTTACTTAATATTTGTCTAGCAATAAAATGTTTCCAGTTAGTTTACTTCAGTCGCCATTTGTTTTGAATTGTTTTTAAACTTGAACCAAACAAATTTCTTGAGTCCTTTGTACAGAGTGACACTGAACTCCGCTTCAGCCAATCAACGCCCACCTCCTGACCCGCCCCTACACAACTGGCGTCCAATCATTATTGAGCGTACAATAGCGTCACACTGTGGATGTGTGTGTGAACAGCAAACGCCTTAAAACGTTTAATCACAACGTTCCCCCCCCCCCCCCAAAATCTTTTATTCCTCTTTTATTTTCTCTTCAACCTAAAATGTTTGAGATGGGGAGGGAAAAAACTCATTTTCTGTGCTAAAACTTTCACTTTTTGAGTCTGTCTTTGTTGTTTTTAGTGGCATCCTGTCAGCTTTAGGGAATATTCTGTCTCAGATTTTGGAGAAAAGACAGAAGACCCTAAAAGAAGCTTTATTCAAAGAAATCGACCTAGCTGGAGCCGCACGCTATGCCGTTTACGGGTAAGCTGGTGATTAGTGGCTGTATGTATGAAATTGCTTAAAAATAAAATCAGCTTTTCAATGGGTCAGTAGTTTACATACTGCCAACTAAAGAGCATGGAAGATTTCAGGACAAGGACAAGAAACTCCATAAATTGATGGAATTACTTATTAAAGTTTGTGAATGACTAATTGGCATGATACCATGAGCAACGGTACAGTCTAATGTACAAAAGTATAAACAGCTTGGGACCATACATACTTTACATCAATGAGGAAGGACCCCCCCCCCCCCCCCCAAAAAAAAAACACACCCAAGAAATAATAACCAAGGAACTGATGGATTTGAGGGCATCAGAAACGTGACATCATACATCTATAAGAGAGCAAGCCGCCACATTGGCCACAAAAGGTTGTCGACAGAGGACGAAGTAGCTATTCTAAAACTCTACATTTACATATACATACAGAAACTAACAATAATTTAGACAGAGGTTTCCAGTTGATCACCAGGCCAAAAGGCCAAGCCCTTTTTTAGTAACAGTTTTGGATGAGGCCAAATGTGCCCCATTGAACAAGTTCCACCTCAGTCAGGCACTTTAACAAAGTCTGGAACCTTCCATGCTACGTAGACATTCGTCTTGGTGTATGAACTGTTGGCCGATTGAGAATTAGAGTTCTTGTCAAAATTCTATTGTACCTACATTAATGGTAAATGTCCACCAGGTGGCGAGACTGCTCTGTTTCAAGAACCTTGAGTACAAGCTGCTATGGGACATCAGGACAAACCTGTTGCTTATCGTAGTAGATGACATAGTGAAGAAAAAGTGAAATCTTTCATTCGGATCACGTTTTGTATTTATTATTTCTTAGAATAGGTATATTAAGGTGAATGTCAGTTTGAAAGTTTTTAGCCCAGGTGTATGTAAACCTGTGCCTGCAGCTGTGTGTTTGCAAAAAAAAAAAGAGAAGATATGCCAAGTCTATTGAATATAATTAAAAGTTTTTTTTTTGTTGGGTTTTTTTTTTTTTACCCAATTCACTGCCTAAATGTTAAGTAGTAACATGGCAACTTGTGATTAGTGATTGACACCTTGCGACTCAGTGCAGTAGAGTGTAACACTCTGTGGCAGACCAAGCAGGCAGATGATCAGCCTACTTTGGTGTGCAGGAGTGAATCAGGAGTTTGAACTCCCTCTGTGGAATAATTACTTACGTCATAGCTTTTGGTCTGTTTCAGCTTGTTGATCACTGGACCTGTGAGTCATTACTTTTACCAGCTGATGGAGGTGTGGGTGCCCACCACAGACCCTTACTGTATAATAAAACGCCTGCTTTTGGACCGGCTTATCTTTGCTCCAGGCTTTCTGCTCCTCTTCTACTTTGTGATGAACATCTTAGAGGTGAGTCCGCTGAAACATGGTTCATCCTTTTCATTCCTTCCGTTCTAATTTACAGTCAGGGTTCACTCATCTGTTTAATTCTGCATTTCTGCTTTATATGGTATTTGCAGAGAGCGACACAGTGGCTTAGTGTTTAAAGCCTCGGTCCCACCGAATAATATGCCATGAATAATGAGCCATGCATGGGGATGTCAGCGATTATTTGAAGAATGGTCTACACTTTAAGCAGTCATGTATTCGCTACTAAGGTGCCTCTCTGTACCTCGCATGTGCCAGGTAGGGAGCCACGACTGACCTGTTATTTGAGCCCCGTCCAGCTTCGAGTGGCTCGTGTCGCCGCATATGATCTATGTAGCGCCATGTTAACGCAATGTTGGTGCACGTTTATGCATGGGTTTAGTCCAAACCTCCAGCCCTCCCATACTTGGTCCCTTTAAAGTGTGGGTTTTCAATTCACAGCATCCATTCAAGATGTCACATTTTTTAAACGCAGTACAAAAAAGACGCTGCACTGAGTGAGTGTGCGCTTCCACACCAGGAGATAGAAATTCTGACAGGGATAACTACTTTGGCACAACACTGGCTGGTGTACACTGTGCACCAGGCTGCTATTTACCTATGTTCCAGAGTCAAATGCAGCAGTTCTGTGCGTTCACTCACCTCTCTGTGACAATAAAAAAAAAGACACCACAGTGAGGTGGCCGCTTTAATTATATACACCCGTGTAACTGTGTGGATCACTTCCAAAAAAAAATTTGTGCTCCGTGTCGCTGGCTTCATTTCTTCCGTAGCTTTAAACACACATTTTACATCATGATCCAAATTTTAACTTTGTGTTCATCCGTTATTGACTGCAAAATCACTCTTTTGCGAGCTGGTGTTTTGTATAAATGCTCTTCTTGAGTGTGAGTCATTGTGTCAGTGCGCACAGAGCACGCCTCATCTGATCCATTAACAAGGTGTTGAATCTATCATAAACATACTTTTACAGCTAGGAATGAACATGCAAGATGGCTGAGCCTGCCCAAAAACGGTCATCGTAGCTGCCAGGTGCTCGGATAATGGGCTTTTAACAGCCTCACCCTCACCACACACACCTCTATAATCCTCGTTAGTCGTCGTAGTAAAGCCCCTTTCACACCGGGCCCACTTCCGAGTTGTGGCATCATGACGACACCAAGTGGATGCAACCTAGTGCCGAGACGATGTAGCTCAACGTCAGAACAGCGCGAGGGACGCAAAGGACGAAGCGAATCGGATGCCAAAAATGAAACATGTTTAATTTTTTTTGCGTCCTGTGCTCGACGCAGAAATAAAGTGGATTCAGCGCAAATCAGAGCAATGCGACGGCACTCAACGTGACTGGGAGCCACACCCTCACAATGCAACGTTACCCGATGCCAATTTATGATTCCTGCTGTGTTCCATTGTTCCCGCAGTATAAATCACGCAGGATTGTTTTTATACCGTGTACACAATGCAGTGAAACTACACGCTCAAAAAGGGCACAGAAAAAAATGCTGATTGCAGCCTGACAGCTGCTGCTTGTTCTTAAATTCTCTCACAACTGTGTTTAAATAAAGCCCATAAAAGTCCTGCTCACAGACTGATTTCCAGAGACAGGACATGTCCACATTAGGGTTATGACAAATCTCAAATTTATTAGCCTGGGATTATAAATGATGAACTTTTAACTAAAAATGACTTTGGTTTTGCCAGACCTTGCAAAAACCTCCCGCACCTAAGACAGTTTCATATTTCACATTAAAACACCTCGCGGCTCAAACACTCTTTATTATAACATGTCACTTTTACATACAATACACAAGGAATACATGAAAATGAGTACATATAGCATTTGTAGTATTTTTAATAGTGTTTCAGATTTGTTTATTAGTGTTAATAAATTTGCTGTTAAGTTATTTGTTTTGCAAGTAGAACAAACCTCCTCCATCAACTTTACAGCCGTCTCAGCTACTATGTTGGAGCGAGGCACATCAAGCACTGATAGTTCCTTTTTCCAGTGAGTAGAGAAGCATTTCACATCTTTGAGACACTTAAGTTTGGATATTGCTAACAGCAGGTCTTCATAATCCGTCTCTGAATAGTGTTGGTTAGAAAACCAGGCCCGCGACCATGTAGTTGAAATGAAATCACAAGTTACCCTCAGCTGTTCTCGCCAATTTGGAAGAAGGAAAAATGCAATAAGTGCAAAAATTCCTTGTGAGTTCCACCTGGCACTGTGAAGTGATGGCAGCTTGTGCCATTTGATGCGAGGCCATTTTTCCTCCATTTTGTAAAACTTTTATGCTTCACGAAGCTCAAAAGGGAATTTAAAATCATCTCTCCAGCCAAGGTTCTCATACTCTGGTATCACTTCTGTGTCCATGTATGCATTTTGCAAATCATCATACTGTTCCAAAATCTCATCAATAAACTCATAGTTAATGTTAGTTGACTGTGACCGTATAGGAAAAAAGAAGTCCAACACATGTCGCAGAACAAGATCAAGAATGTGGTGCTGGCAGCCGATGTATTGAGGTTCATCGAATCCCTTGTCTCGAAATGTTCTCTGAAGCCTGGCTACAACACCATTTTTGCAACCAGTATTGGCTGCTGTTGTGTCAGAGATGATCATCTGAATACTGTTATATTTTATAATACTGCATTTAATCTATTATTAGACTCTATTGGCTTTGCTCAAAAAGTAAATGAGTCCACCCACCACTTTAATCATATCTTAGATCTTGTTCTGACTTATGGTATGGAAATAGAAGACTTAACAGTATTCCCTGAAAACTCCCTGCTGTCTGATCATTTCTTAATAACACTTACATTTACTCTGATGGACTACCCAGCAGTGGGGAATAAGTTTCATTACACTAGAAGTCTTTCAGAAAGCGCTGTAACTAGGTTTAAGGATATGATTCCTTCTTTATGTTCTCTAATGCCATATACCAACACAGTGCAGAGTAGCTACCTAAACTCTGTAAGGGAGATAGAGTATCTCGTCAATAGTTTTACATCCTCATTGAAGACAACTTTGGATGCTGTAGCTCCTCTGAAAAAGAGAGCTTTAAATCAGAAGTGCCTGACTCCGTGGTATAACTCACAAACTCGTAGCTTAAAGCAGATAACCCGTAAGTTGGAGAGGAAATGGCGTCTCACTAATTTAGAAGATCTTCACTTAGCCTGGAAAAAGAGTCTGTTGCTCTATAAAAAAGCCCTCCGTAAAGCTAGGACATCTTTCTACTCATCACTAATTGAAGAAAATAAGAACAACCCCAGGTTTCTTTTCAGCACTGTAGCCAGGCTGACAGAGTCAGAGCTCTATTGAGCTGAGTATTCCATTAACTTTAACTAGTAATGACTTCATGATTTTCTTTGCTAACAAAATTTTAACTATTAGAGAAAAAATTACTCATAACCATCCCAAAGACGTATCGTTATCTTTGGCTGCTTTCAGTGATGCCGGTATTTGGTTAGACTCATTCTCTCCGATTGTTCTGTCTGAGTTATTTTCATTAGTTACTTAATCCAAACCATCAACATGTTTATTAGACCCCATTCCTACCAGGCTGCTCAAGGAAGCCCTACCATTATTTAATGCTTCGATCTTAAATATGATCAATCTATCTTTGTTAGTTGGCTATGTACCACAGGCTTTTAAGGTGGCAGTAATTAAACCATTACTTAAAAAGCCATCACTTGACCCAGCTATCTTAGCTAATTATAGGCCAATCTCCAACCTTCCTTTTCTCTCAAAAATTCTTGAAAGGGTAGTTGTAAAACAGCTAACTGATCATCTGCAGAGGAATGGTCTATTTGAAGAGTTTCAGTCAGGTTTTAGAATTCATCATAGTACAGAAACAGCATTAGTGAAGGTTACAAATGATCTTCTTATGGCCTCGGACAGTGGACTCATCTCTGTGTTTGTTCTGTTAGACCTCAGTGCTGCTTTTGATACTGTTGACCATAAAATTTTATTACAGAGATTAGAGCATGCCATAGGTATTAAAGGCACTGCGCTGCGGTGGTTTGAATCATATTTGTCTAATAGATTACAATTTGTTCATGTACATGGGGAATCTTCTTCACAGACTAGGGTTAATTATGGAGTTCCACAAGGTTCTGTGCTAGGACCAATTTTATTCACTTTATACATGCTTCCCTTAGGTAGTATTATTAGACGGTATTGCTTAAATTTTCATTGTTACGCAGATGATACCCAGCTTTATCTATCCATGAAGCCAGAGGACACACACCAATTAGCTAAACTGCAGGATTGTCTTACAGACATAAAGACATGGATGACCTCTAATTTCCTGCTTTTAAACTCAGATAAAACTGAAGTTATTGTACTTGGCCCCACAAATCTTAGAAACATGGTGTCTAACCAGATCCTTACTCTGGATGGCATTGCCCTGGCCTCTAGTAATACTGTGAGAAATCTTGGAGTCATTTTTGATCAGGATATGTCATTCAAAGCGCATATTAAACAAATATGTAGGACTGCTTTTTGCATTTACGCAATATCTCTAAAATCAGAAAGGTCTTGTCTCAGAGTGATGCTGAAAAACTAATTCATGCATTTATTTCCTCTAGGCTGGACTATTGTAATTCATTATTATCAGGTTGTCCTAAAAGTTCCCTAAAAAGCCTTCAGTTAATTCAAAATGCTGCAGCTAGAGTACTGATGGGGACTAGAAGGAGAGAGCATATCTCACCCATATTGGCCTCTCTTCATTGGCTTCCTGTTAATTCTAGAATAGAATTTAAAATTCTTCTTCTTACTTATAAGGTTTTGAATAATCAGGTCCCATCTTATCTTAGGGACCTCGTAGTACCATATCACCCCAATAGAGCGCTTCGCTCTCAGACTGCAGGCTTACTTGTAGTTCCTAGGGTTGTAAGAGTAGAATGGGAGGCAGAGCCTTCAGCTTTCAGGCTCCTCTCCTGTGGAACCAGCTCCCAATTCAGATCAGGGAGACAGACACCCTCTCTACTTTTAAGATTAGGCTTAAAACTTTCCTTTTTGCTAAAGCTTATAGTTAGGGCTGGATCGGGTGACCCTGAACCATCCCTTAGTTATGCTGCTATAGACGTAGACTGCTGGGGGGTTCCCATGATGCACTGTTTCTTTCTCTTTTTGCTCTGTATGCACCACTCTGCATTTAATCATTAGTGATCGATCTCTGCTCCCCTCCACAGCATGTCTTTTTTTCCTGGTTCTCTCCCTCAGCCCCAACCAGTCCCAGCAGAAGACTGCCCCTCCCTGAGCCTGGTTCTGCTGGAGGTTTCTTCCTGTTAAAAGGGAGTTTTTCCTTCCCACTGTAGCCAAGTGCTTGCTCACAGGGGGTCGTTTTGACTGTTGGGGTTTTACATAATTATTATATGGCCTTGCCTTACAATATAAAGCGCCTTGGGGCAACTGTTTGTTGTGATTTGGCGCTATATAAAAAACAAATTGAATTGAAATTGAAATTGAATTTTATCTGTTATTTTATCTATTTTACCTTTATTTTTTATTTCTTTTAATTACTGTTTATTAATATATTTTAGCAATATTTATTTGTATATATTTTCTTGTTATTTCTTGATACTTGCTAATTCTTTTCTTGTTACGTTAGTTTTAAATAGTATTGTGTAAACTCATGTATTTTTAAAAGTGATGCGGTGCTAGGTGCGGGAGGTTTTTTCATGATCCAATGAAATAAACTTCAAAAAAGTGATCTATGGGTAAAAGTTCATCAAATGCAACATCAGGAAAATGAAAGATTTGAAAAAGGTTTTGTAGTCATAACCCTAGTCGACATCCAGTACAACTCCAGACATCTCCACATTTACACACGGAAGGTTCATTCGCGCACACGCAGCTCGCCCTCAAAGGAAGAAAGATAAACTATAACAGAACTCAGAGCGCAGCCCTGCAGCCCTGCACAAGAACAAATATAAACTAGAAGAGAAATCAGAGTGCATAGTCTGTCTGCAGCCAAACTGTGCAGTCTAATTTCTCTGTGCAGAGAACCTGCAGGCTGCGTTCTCACCTCCTCTCTGCCCCCCTGCTGCGCGGACCTGACACATTCCTGCGTCGTCATGACGCCACAGGAAAAAACTCAAAGTGGGCCCGGTGTGAAAGGGGCTTAACTCGTACATCAACTGCCCCATGCTGTTGTTGCTAAATTCTGAGCATCTTGAAATTAGCACCATGTTCAGAGATGAGCCTCGTTAACCGAATATTCTGCCTCTCAGATCTGCTATTCTCCCACGATAGTCAAATAAAACCTCTCGTAGCAAAAAAAACAAACAAACAAAAAAAAACAAACATGCTGCGTGGCTCATTATTTAGTGGGACCAGGACTTAACACTGTTGCCTCACAGTGAGACAGGCCGGGCGTTTGTGTCTGACCTGGGCCTTCCTGTGTAGAGTTTGCATGTTCTCCCTGTGCTTGCGTGGGTTCCCTCCGGGAGCTATTGGCTGACCGTAGGTGTGAGTGAGCCTGTGAATGTGTGCCTGTGATAGACTGTACCCTCCTTCTCGCCCATTGACTGCTGCGGTAGGCTCCAGCTCCTCCATGACCCTGAAGTGGAATAAGTGGGATTAGAAAATGAATGTGCCATGTTAAAGAAGTGTTTCTGTTGTGCAAAGGAAGCCTCCACATTAAGTTTTTTGTTTCAGTGCATTAAGCCGCACACTGCTAGTTGTAACTCACAGCCATCTGACCTAAACATTCATTTCCCTGTAGCTGCTCTTCATCAGACTCCCTTTTTTGCTCAGAGCTGTCAAGACCCCCTTTGTTTCATGACCAAACTTCCCTCTCTCATTATCAGAGGCATTTTGCCTACACAACTGTCTCATTACAAATCTGTAAAACAACACCTTTCCTTTGTCAGATCAGCCTACAAACACCTTGTGCGGTGTTGCTCTAACTCTTTAATAAACACCTTTAACCTGTTTATGGTGTCATTCTGGATTTCTACCACATTATTAGATAAGTTTCAACTTCTCACTCCTTTTTGAACTAACTTTAATTTTACGTTGTCTGTTGTTTTTTTTAATGTTCAAATTAATTCTTCAATTCAGTTCAGTAGGCTGTGTTAATTCCTTATTTTATTATTTTATGTTAGTTATTTAGTATTTGCTTTTGTCATCTGTTTAGAAGCGCCTGGAACCTGGTTTTAACTGGTTCAAAGTCTCAACAGACAGAGTTAAGTTTCACTTCCATTACGCATACACAGGCTTCAGATAAAGGGAGGGCTTCCCTCTGTCTGTGGGGAGCAAGTAAGATTAGGTTTATGAGACTAAAACCCAGCCACTGTACCGCCTACATTGTCTTTTATAAAAACCACTTGTTGGCTTACTTCGGGGTCTCTCACACGATGGAGCCCCTGTGTGGGACACATCTCTGGGGACCCAGGCCTGTTTTTCACAGTGACTTTGAATATAAAATTGAGAAATTGTTCAACTTTGTACTTTGTGAGGGACATTACAGTAAGAACTGGGTAGGACTAACAACAGCATCAGTAATACAAAAGTGCAATAACTATAAATACTGTCTGTCATTCCATTGTGCTCTCAGGCTAAAGAGTGGAAAGACTTTGAAAGGAAACTGAAAAGAAGTTACTGGACTGCTCTGAAGATGAACTGGAAAGTTTGGACTCCCTTCCAGTTCATCAATGTCAACTTTGTGCCTGTTCAGGTCAGTGTTTCAGTGATATTTAGTCATCACACAAACGGTGATTCAGTCTCCAGAATTACTTGAAATCTTGTTTCTGCTTTGTGTCTGTCTGTACTTTCAGTTTCGAGTGCTGTTTGCAAACATCATCGCCTTATATTGGTACGCCTACCTTGCATCAGTGAGGAAATGAAACTTCCAAAGGTGTTTACTATGACAGTGAATCTGGAGGGAATTGAGTCTCAACAGTTACTTTGACACTCCCATGAACAACGGGAGTTATTTCAACCACGTCTGCTGCAGAATAATTTTGTAGGTGTCAGCTTTTTTTTATTAAATTCAAGCAAATTAGTTTCAGTCATGAATAATCCTGAAATGATTAATCAGATGACAGTGTCAACAACAATAATAACAACTGATTATAAAGGAAAAATGTCTAAATGTGGCTGTTGCACGTAGAAGATGTGCAGATTGTTTTGCTCATCTTTTTCAGTTTAGAAGGGAGAGTTTAGCTCTGGCAGAGGAGGTCCGTGATGGGTTCATTCCCTCAGAATCAGAATTGCTCAACCTTAATGGTGGGTAAAAGATATTGCCAATGTTTTTGTTTGTTTGTTTAGTTTAGTTTAGTACTGTTGGCCAGTCAGAACATGTCATTTGATGATGCCACACTGAACTCTGGGAAACTCATAGTAATTTTCCTGACAACAAATTGCTCTTTCTCCAACTGCACAAGTGGCCCAGATGTGAACCAGCACTGGAGTCAGATCGTTATGTTGTCTGGATTGTAATTTTTTTATGTTATTAACTTGTCAGTGGTTTAAAAATAATTTATAGAATGCTAAATAAAAGTGGTTAATTGTAACCCTACCCATTCGAAGTTGAGTCTTTATGATCAATGTTCCTGCATACTCACAAATGTTGCAGGAACTTATATTTTGCTTCTTCTTTTTTTTTTTTTGGAATATTAATGTGAGGATCAAGTAATTAGAATTTTTTTAATCTGGTCCTACTCATTTATGAGATTTTCCCTGTAATTAGGAGGTCGTGTCAGTGAGTCTGCAACATTTCTGTCAGTAACTCCATAAGAGCTACCACATGTTCAAGTCTGAAAGTTTGAAATGCTTATAGATACAGCTTCTCTTTTGGACCATATTGGCAACTTAACTTTTGACATACAACATAAAGTTCAAGTTACATGTAAAGCCTTGTTTCTAATTGCAGAGTCTTGGTAGCCACTAGAGGCCACTGTTGCTTGTTAAAAACATTAGCACTATCAAGTGCTAAAACTGTATGTATTTAATGTTTTTATTGTAATTACACACTCAGTGACATAAACTAGGTCCACTTGCACTACTTCAGTGGTTTATACAGAGAGAATCTCTCACTGGCCCATAAAGGTTGTAATTATCATGTAAATAAATGCCAAGAAAGAAAAATCAAACAAGGTACCAACAATATGAAGCACAGCAGGGCGGACCGATTTTTTTTAGGGGTGACCGTTCAGTCGGCAACACCGGTACAAGATGGTGGCTGCATTTCTTGCGCCCCAGCAATCAGTGTGGCGTCTACTCTTTATAATGTCTATGATCTGACAGATTCCAATGGGGCGGGCTTTGACCAGACTTTAGTCACTCTCGCACATAAAAACCGAATAGAAAAACAGACAAATTTCACAAAGGTGATTTTATTTTTAACCATGATGTGAGTTAACATACTTGTTGTTTTCACTCATTTAAACATGAAAACTGCAGTAATAATAACAACAATAGTCAGTATTTTCTAAAACATACTAAACAGGATTACAGAACATATTTTTTAAATAATAAAAAAAAAAGCTCTTTAATTTTGGCTAATAGTAGGCAAATGAACACTCAGTGTTTTGACAAGGCTGAGATCCTCCTCTCAGGCGGAGCGTCATCTGGATGGTGGTCAAATGTTTGACGTTATAGTACGACAGCAGTTCACAGTCCTCCATTTGCTTGCCTTCGTAAATCAGCCTCTGTTGGTCCACAGGAACCCCCTCTTTGCACTGAACCTTTTTCTTCAAGTTGCTCACCAGCTCATTGGCTTTGACATCATAGGTCTTGGTCTGCCCCTTTTCGTTTTGGACCAAAATCTGGAGGACAGTGGGCGGCTTCGGCTCAGTCACCAGCAGAGACACTCTGGATCCATGTTGCAGGCCGTAGTAGCTCACAGGCTTCGAATCATCATTGAGAGGAGTTGTGTGGCCATTGTCAAAGTGCAGCTTCTGGCTGTCAGGTGGAACTCCCAGCTGGTCGTGGATGAGGTATTTTAGAGAGGCCACCGTGGTCATCGGGTCCACAGTCAGGGTTCGGGACATGCCATTCAGCATAGTGATGGTTATATCCATGCTGCCGATAGTCTGAAGTAGACAAACAGATTTGTTGATTAAATGTTGCCTTCAGTAAACATACCTTTCCAATTTTGATAGTAATTTTCTTACCTTGCTGTCAGCTCTCAAGAAGATAAACAATAAATACGAAAAATTCTTTGGTCCGTTTTTAAGTCTCCAAACCCCCGTTGATGCTCCGCAGTTGTACCACAGGACTCAGCCCACAGCTGCTTTTATAGGTTGCCTCAGCCTTTAAGTTTCATTTTCCCAACCTCACTTTCACTTTCCATTCTATAAAAACATGAGTTTGCTCAAGTGATTTTTGTTTTTGTTGTCACACATCCAGGGCAGGTTGATGGTTTTCAAACTGCTGGGTGTGCTCAAGGAAAACCAGCTGTTAGAGACAATAACAGACTGACACTGGAGTAAGAAGAATCAGAGTTTTAGTTTTTAATATACAAAATGATTTAAACAGAAGTGTGACAGGAACATTTCCTAATACATTTCAGTCACGTCCATCAACCAGCTGTATGACAAGTGAGCTGTGAAAAGAACGAAATAAAATAAGTGCAACACTGAAGCACTCAATAAAAACAGGGCATGTCAGCTGTAAATTCCACCATATTATCTCAGTCATTAAGCACGACTGGTTAGACCAGATCACGTGACTTGCCATTTTAACAAAATTATACTGAAGCAAACATTTGTTATGAAAGAAGACCAAAAGAATAAGATAGACTAGAAGGGCACTCAGAGCACCTGTGTCTGCCAGGGCTAAACAATCCTGAGATTTTACATCACATTCTACAAGTCTTGTTTTTGCCAAAGTGGATCCTGCATGTTGATTTGTTACATTTCCATCAAACACCCTCTCTGATGCAAATGATGGAAAGTGGGGTACAGGTGGCCTTGAATCAGGTTTAGTCATTATTGGCCACTTCGAGAAGAATGGTGGGATTTTTCAAGATGGGCTGGATTTTTTTTTTTTTTAGGTGTTTTAGGGTTCATCTTTACACTTGGGACAATGATTTTAATGTGATTTAGAACACTAACAACATCCATCATGGGCTAAATGACCTCAAAATATAATTATATAGGGAAAGCTAAAAGACAGTAAGGCGCTTCTTGTCACCCCTGAACAAGTGAAAATGTCATCCATAAACCCAGCAGGGTGTAAGTACCACTCAAGGTGAATAAACAACACTTACAATCCAGCCTCAGTATACCATGGTCTACACAAAAATGCATGATGGTTATCCCAGGTTCGTGTCTACAACCCATGGCAAAAATTATGGAATCACCGGCCTCGCAGGATGTTCATTCAGTTGTTTAATTTTGTAGAAAAAAGCAGATCACAGACATGACAAAACTAAAGTCATTTCAAATGGCAACTTTCTGGCTTTAAGAAACACTATAAGAAATCAAGAAAAAAAGATTGTGGCAGTCAGTAACGGTTACTTTTTTAGACCAAGCAGAGGAAAAAAACATGGAATCACTCAATTCTGAGGAAAAAATTATGGAATCACCCTGTAAATTTTCATCCCCAGACTAACCTGCATCATATCAGATCTGCTCGTTAGTCTGCATCTAAAAAGGCGTGATCACACCTTGGAGAGCTGTTGCACCAAGTGGACTGACATGAATCATGGCTCCAACACGAGAGATGTCAATTGAAACAAAGGAGAGGATTATCAAACTCTTAAAAGAGGTAAATCATCACGCAATGTTGCAAAAGATGTTGGTTGTTCACAGTCAGCTGTGTCTAAACTCTGGACCAAATACAAACAACATGGGAAGGTTGTTAAAGGCAAACATACTGGTAGACCAAGGAAGACGTCAAAGAGTCAAGACAGAAAACTTAAAGCAATATGTCTCAAAAATCGAAAAATGCACAACAAAACAAATGAGGAACGAATGGGAGGAAACTGGAGTCAACGTCTGTGACCGAACTGTAAGAAACCGCCTAAAGGAAATGGGATTTACATACAGAAAAGCTAAACAAAAGCCATCATTAACACCTAAACAGAAAAAAACAAGGTTACAATGGGCTAAGGAAAAGCAATCGTGGACTGTGGATGACTGGATGAAAGTCATATTCAGTGATGAATCTCGAATCTGCATTGGGCAAGGTGATGATGCTGGAACTTTTGTTTGGTGCTGTTCCAATGAGATTTATAAAGATGACTGCCTGAAGAGAACATGTAAATTTCCACAGTCATTGATGATATGGGGCTGCATGTCAGGTAAAGGCACTGGTGAGATGGCTGTCATTACATCATCAATAAATGCACAAGTTTACGTTGATATTTTGGACAATTGAAAGGCTGTTTGGAAATCATTTTTCAAGATGATAATGCATCTTGCTATAGAGCAAAAACTGAAAACATTCCTTGCAAAAAGACACATAGGGTCAATGTCATGGCATAGGGTCAATGTCAACGAGCAGATCTGATTTGATGCAGGTGTTAGTTTGGGGGATGAAAATTTACAGGGTGATTCCATAATTTATTCCTCAGAATTGAGTGATTCCATATTTTTTTTTCCTCTGCTTGGTCTAAAAAAGTAACCGTTACTGACTGTCACAATCTTTTTTTCTTGATTTCTTATAGTGTTTCTTAAAGCCAGAAAGTTGCCATTTGAAATGACTTTAGTTTTGTGTCATGTCTGTGATCTGCTTTTTTTCTACAAAATTAAACAACTGAATGAACATCATCCGAGGCCAGTGATTAAATACTTTTTGCCAGGGGTTGTATATGGAGGTCAAAATTTAAACATGGTCCAGTCGTATTGAAACAAACCACATTATTTGATCATCACAATTCCTAAATGGTAGTTTGGTCTTTCTATGACTGAATTTTATGGAGGTCACCATTTTTGCATCTTAACTCTATAAGATTGAGTCATAGAAAGTCTAAACTATAACTTTTTGGAATCTTTATGATCAGACAAGTAATATGGTATATAATTCAGCGTTACTGGAGGATTTTTAAATTCTGACCCTGTGTAATTCTTCATTAACCCATACCTGGCTATAAATACCACCCTAGGATGGCTATCATACATTTTTGTGTAGGCCGTGGTAGACTGAGGCTGTGCTGTTTGTCCACCTTAAGTGGTATTGATTGGGTCAAAATTGCCTTCTGACTCATTGACTATTAGAAGTGTCTGGCAGCACAAAGAGGATCCCTGCAGAGGTAAACACTGGTATGTTTTGTTGCCCTCCCCCCCATCAAATTGATTGGTGATAAAGGGCTTGTGAAGTTTTTAGTTTTATTTTATGATTAAACTATTATTCACAATATAAGTGTATAAATCCGTTTTTTGATACATCCAAACATCTGGACATGTTTTTTTTAGTCCCAAGGAAAGGATGTGCGATGATATTTTGTTGTGTGTAACCTGAAATGTTTATCATTGAAGACTTTCTCTTCTGCTGAGTTGTGAAAATACAGTGAAAGGTTTTAATCAGCTACCCCATTTACCTTCCAGAAAAATTGAACCAATATATAAACAAAAATAACCATATTAAATAGACTAAAATATTGCACAAGACAAATTAGTTGCACAAAGACAAATGTTTCACCATATTCGTACATTTGCTTTTATGTCAATTTCAATTCAAGTCACTTTACTTAGAGCCAAATCACAACAGCTGGTTCAAGGAGTTTCACATGGGTTAGATCTATCTTTAGTAACCCATGTAATCATCTACGAAGGTGATGACTCACGTGATAAATCTCTTCCACTTTTTTTTTTTTTACAGCAGAAAACAGCCTTTTTTATTCTAATACAACAACTTGATTAACATGATCACTGTGTTAAGTGCTGACAGATATCCCATGTTGCTATGTGGAAAAAAACATTATAATCCATGATCTACCTTCAACATCTGGATCATGATCAACACTAAAATATGTGTTTCTCCAGATGAAATTGAACTTTCCTAAATTTTGTGAAGGTCCTGCTAACCAACCATCCAACCAAAACAGGAATGACAATAAAACCTGTCAAATAATTAGGCTGAACCACAATATGCATTAAATGGAAATGCAAGCAGCAGACAGTAAGACTTTGTTTTTCCCTGACAAAAGACGCAGCTCTGCCTCAGTTTTTAAGTGCTTTTATTTAATAGCAACATATCAGCATTACTGTGGCTCCAACTGACAGACTTAAACAGACTGATTTGTGAAAAACATTATTTCTAGCATAAAAATGTGTAATATCAATAACAACTTAACATCAGAACTCCGAGTGTTTTAGGATGGCAGCCCTCTTCTCCCTCTGTGGTAGTGGAATATTTCCTGTGATAAGAAAAACACCAGCTCAGGATCTTTGTAGCTCACATTACGTAATTAGTGGAGCTGAGGCACGGCACCAAAAAAATCACCAAGTGTAACATATCATTGGGCCTCATGCAAGAATCACTCATTCAAGCAGGTTTGTTCATAAGTGGCTTGTACAAATGATTTAAGAGAACTTCTTGCATTCACAAATGTTCTTGAATTCTGAGTTTTTTCCACAGGGATGAACAACACGAGTGGCTCAAACCAATAGTAGGAGTCTTATAATTACTCTGCTATCAAGTAATTGATTGTATATTTTCAAATTTCTACATCTACTAGTAAAACCAACGGGTTCATCATTGTGTCTCAGAGCTGCCTGTACTCAAGGTTCTAGAAATGGACCAATATCTCTACCTGGTGGACATTTACGATTAATACAGGTCCAATAGAATTTTGCCAAGAGCTCTCATAACATACACTCAACAAAAATATAAACGCAACACTTTTGGTTTTGCTCCCATTTTGTATGAGATGAACTCAAAGAACTAAAACTTTTTCCACATACACCATATCACCATTTCCCTCAAATATTGTTCACAAACCAGTTTAAATCTGTGATAGTGAGCACTTCTCCTTTGCTGAGATAATCCATCCCACCTCACAGGTGTACCATATCAAGATGCTGATTAGACACCATGATTAGTGCACAGGTGTGCCTTAGACTGCCCACAATAAAAGGCCACTCTGAAAGGTGCAGTTTTGTTTTATTTGGGGGGGGGGGGATACCAGTCAGTATCTGGTGTGACCACCATTAGCCTCATGCAGTGCAACACATCTCCTTCGCATAGAGTTGATCAGGTTGTCAATTGTGGCATGTGGAATGTTGGTCTACTCCTCTTCAATGGCTGTGCGAAGTTGCTGGATATTGGCAGGAACTGGTACACGCTGTCGTATACGCCGGTCCAGAGCATCCCAAACATGCTCAATGGGTGACATGTCCGGTGAGTATGCCGGCCATGCAAGAATGGCCGGCATACTAATAGGATTAATAAATTAAATAGATCTGACCGTGTTGAATGTTTACTGTCCAAAGTAAAGGTCAAACAATGTCAATGTCCATTGGATTCTATGGCATATGACATATGTTACCCTGTAACATGATAACTAAGTACGACACATGGTGCAAACTATTGCTTTTTAAAACCCTATTCACTCAACCAATAATTTGCATCACTTTGTACCAAAATTGGAGCAACTTTAACTTTGGCCCCCTGTACAAACTGAGATTGACCGTTGGTACCATTTATGCTGTTTTTACCCCATAACTTCATAACATTCAATCAAAGATAGTCCAAACTATACCTTTTTGGTATCTGTATGATCAGATTAATAATGTGGTATACCTTTCAATATGATTGGAGCATTTGTAAATCTTGACCCCTGTGTAATTCTTCACTGACCCGTACTTGGCCGCTTATTGAACAATCAAGTGGATAGTCTGCTTTCTCAAAAGAGTAATGTTTAAAGAATATGTGTACCAAATTTGGTGTTTGTATCACCATTTGAAAGATTGTTTCAGTTATCTGCTGCACTATACACTTTTCCATCTGTGATGCCATTGTCCTTGTTACATAATATTGTTGGGGCATTATTTATGCCAATTCATTATCCTCACAAATACGCTGAGGGTTTATACACAGGTGGCATTCGGCATGTGTGCAATCATCAAAATTTGGGAGCGTTTCCTACATCCAGCGTGACACACTCTAAAGGCGAGAGAAATTTGAGGGAAGTTTGCAAAAATGTTCTTGCATGAGGTCCAAAGTTGGCAAACAGCAGTTTGAACTAGAAGTTAAGTCGGGTAAGTGTACCCATTAAGCCCACTTTCAACTTTGATGTTAAAGTTGAAAGTGAAGATCTTCACTTAGCCTGGAAAAAGAGTCTGTTGCTCTATAAAAAAAGCCCTCCGTAAAGCTAGGACATCTTTCTACTCATCACTAATTGAAGAAAATAAGAACAACCCCAGGTTTCTTTTCAGCACTGTAGCCAGGCTGACAAAGAGTCAGAGCTCTATTGAGCTGAGTATTCCATTAACTTTAACTAGTAATGACTTCATGACTTTCTTTGCTAACAAAATTTTAACTATTAGAGAAAAAAATTACTCATAACCATCCCAAAGACGTATCGTTATCTTTGGCTGCTTTCAGTGATGCCGGTATTTGGTTAGACTCTTTCTCTCCGATTGTTCTGTCTGAGTTATTTTCATTAGTTACTTCATCCAAACCATCAACATGTTTATTAGACCCCATTCCTACCAGGCTGCTCAAGGAAGCCCTACCATTATTTAATGCTTCGATCTTAAATATGATCAATCTATCTTTGTTAGTTGGCTATGTACCACAGGCTTTTAAGGTGGCAGTAATTAAACCATTACTTAAAAAGCCATCACTTGACCCAGCTATCTTAGCTAATTATAGGCCAATCTCCAACCTTCCTTTTCTCTCAAAAATTCTTGAAAGGGTAGTTGTAAAACAGCTAACTGATCATCTGCAGAGGAATGGTCTATTTGAAGAGTTTCAGTCAGGTTTTAGAATTCATCATAGTACAGAAACAGCATTAGTGAAGGTTACAAATGATCTTCTTATGGCCTCGGACAGTGGACTCATCTCTGTGCTTGTTCTGTTAGACCTCAGTGCTGCTTTTGATACTGTTGACCATAAAATTTTATTACAGAGATTAGAGCATGCCATAGGTATTAAAGGCACTGCGCTGCGGTGGTTTGAATCATATTTGTCTAATAGATTACAATTTGTTCATGTAAATGGGGAATCTTCTTCACAGACTAAAGTTAATTATGGAGTTCCACAAGGTTCTGTGCTAGCACCAATTTTATTCACTTTATACATGCTTCCCTTAGGCAGTATTATTAGACGGTATTGCTTAAATTTTCATTGTTACGCAGATGATACCCAGCTTTATCTATCCATGAAGCCAGAGGACACACACCAATTAGCTAAACTGCAGGATTGTCTTACAGACATAAAGACATGGATGACCTCTAATTTCCTGCTTTTAAACTCAGATAAAACTGAAGTTATTGTACTTGGCCCCACAAATCTTAGAAACATGGTGTCTAACCAGATCCTTACTCTGGATGGCATTACCCTGACCTCTAGTAATACTGTGAGAAATCTTGGAGTCATTTTTGATCAGGATATGTCATTCAAAGCGCATATTAAACAAATATGTAGGACTGCTTTTTTGCATTTACGCAATATCTCTAAAATCAGAAAGGTCTTGTCTCAGAGTGATGCTGAAAAACTAATTCATGCATTTATTTCCTCTACGCTGGACTACTGTAATTCATTATTATCAGGTTGTCCTAAAAGTTCCCTAAAAAGCCTTCAGTTAATTCAAAATGCTGCAGCTAGAGTACTGACAGGGACTAGAAGGAGAGAGCATATCTCACCCATATTGGCCTCTCTTCATTGGCTTCCTGTTAATTCTAGAATAGAATTTAAAATTCTTCTTCTTACTTATAAGGTTTTGAATAATCAGGTCCCATCTTATCTTAGGGACCTCGTAGTACCATATCACCCCAATAGAGCGCTTCGCTCTCAGACTGCAGGCTTACTTGTAGTTCCTAGGGTTTGTAAGAGTAGAATGGGAGGCAGAGCCTTCAGCTTTCAGGCTCCTCTCCTGTGGAACCAGCTCCCAATTCAGATCAGGGAGACAGACACCCTCTCTACTTTTAAGATTAGGCTTAAAACTTTCCTTTTTGCTAAAGCTTATAGTTAGGGCTGGATCAGGTGACCCTGAACCATCCCTTAGTTATGCTGCTATAGACGTAGACTGCTGGGGGGTTCCCATGATGCACTGTTTCTTTCTCTTTTTGCTCTGTATGCACCACTCTGCATTTAATCATTAGTGATCGATCTCTGCTCCCCTCCACAGCATGTCTTTTTCCTGGTTCTCTCCCTCAGCCCCAACCAGTCCCAGCAGAAGACTGCCCCTCCCTGAGCCTGGTTCTGCTGGAGGTTTCTTCCTGTTAAAAGGGAGTTTTTCCTTCCCACTGTAGCCAAGTGCTTGCTCACAGGGGGACGTTTTGACCGTTGGGGTTTTACATAATTATTGTATGGCCTTGCCTTACAATATAAAGCGCCTTGGGGCAACTGTTTGTTGTGATTTGGCGCTATATAAAAAAAAAAATTGATTGAATTGAATTGATGTTCACTGTTATTTAATAAATATATTGCTGTTTATTTTTAATTAGATCGCCTGAAGTGCCTGAAATGAAACTAAATTAACCGATTCATTGTTCTGTGTTGTGTACTGTAGTTTGTCATGTATGTAATTTGTTCAGATGATGATCTTGTTCAAAAGGGATTTTTAAAAAAAAAAACATTTTCGCTGTCATTTCTAAAATATATTGCATCAATTATTAAACGTTTATTTTATCAATAAATGATGTTATGGGCTTGTTTGGAACACACATGGGCTTAACTGGTACCAATTAAGCCCAATACAGACTTTTGACTTTTTTCCTAAAATTTCTTAATTACATCTTTTGAATTGTCCATCAACTAATTACTGAATATTCAAATGAGAGGTAAATCTTGCCCTTTAACAAATGATGTCACTTACAAATTATGTCAATACTTAGAAAAAATAGAGAAACTTAGGGCCCTGTCCCACTGGGGAGAGGATTAATTGCGCATGAATTGAGTACACAAAGTACTGGCGTTCGTTGTCGTCCGCAACAAAAATGGCCAAAAATGACAAACGTCCCAGTATGAATTATGGATATATTAATAATATATAGCGAATATATGATGAACAATCACGGTTATATAACGCATGTAGTAAGGAAACTGATCCGACACATTGAGATTATCACAGCAGTATTACGGGTGTATTATGAATGCATCGCGCACGTGTTGCGCGTGCACGGCATCTGCATTGCAGTCATAAAATAAGCGCACTCGGGCCGTCGGCATCACTATTCACACCAACAATACAGCCTCTGGTAATGGAAAAACGTGCCTCTACAGATAATTGTGGACGTGTGCGGGTGTCAGCCGACTCATACATGCATGTTTCATGCATATTTGCAGATGTTAAGCGAATATGAGCTAATTTTGTGCGCAATCCATACGCAAATCCTCCTAAACGCCATTGGGACAGGGCCCTTAGAGTCTGGTGGGCGTAATGGGTACACTTACCGTAGCTGCTGTTGGTCTAAACACAAATTTATAAGAAGACATAATCAATTATTCTCACCAGGTGGTGCCACAAAGTATTCTTCAGCTGTGCTTTTGGAGAGCTGAAGCAGTTCTTCTGCACTGTCACCCTCTATTACTGCATCACCCCTCAGGTGTAATGCCCTGAAAGTGGATGAGTGAAACACAATCAGGGTGACAAGTGATTAAAAGTGGCAGTGCAGGTATAAACCAGAGCTAGGTGAGCGTGTGTGAGAGTGTAGAATGTTGGTATAAAATTAATGGAAAAAGTGATTAAAGCATGATGTCTGTCTGTGTCACACCTGTCCTCCAGAACAGAGTCCATTGGTTCAACACCTGTTGTGTCCAAAACATGAAGCTGGTCTGCAAATCGGACTGCTTGCTCCAAACAGACCAGTCCCTGTTTGGTGCGGAAATCCACCAATGCCAACCGCTCCAGTTTGTCCACCAGGTTGGCAGGAATGTGTGTAGGCTGTAACATATAAGATTTATCTCTGTAGTGAATGTTTAATTCCATTTTTTAATTTTCACTAAACTGCTCCTGAGAAACAACAACCAGTGATTCATAGTAGTAAGTCAGTCACTTCGGCTGCTTCCTTGTTTTTCACTCGGAGTCTCCACAGCAGATACAATTTGGATCTGCATGTTGATTTGGCACAAGTTTTACACTGGATGCAACTCCACATTACATGGAGAAATAGCAGAGGTGGGAACCTTCTGCACTGAAACCAAGCACACTAACCACTTGACCACTGTGCAGCATAAATGAGAGGTGTTAATAATAATTACTGCATTTGTTGTTCAATTGTAGCTGGTTCTGTCGTGCACATATCTCTATAAAAATACGGTGTGACTGTGGCCCAGATGGTATCCAAAATTAGTTCAATTTTAATCCCAATTTTTATTTTATTTTATTTATTTATTTATTTATTTTAATGGAATTTTACTGCTGGGAACTGAGGCCATTTGCATAATCTTAGGTTCTCTATCCAAATTTATAACTCTGATATTTAAATATGAAAAGACATTACGTCACTATTGCATCATTCCTGACTTGTCAAAGTTGGAAAATGCAAGTTTCAACTCAGACAAAACAATTTGAACATATGGTTGGGTTGGATTTTTCTTGCTTTGGACTTCGGACAGAAATTCAGTGCTCCAATTGATTCAAATTGATGTCTAAACAACTACAATCATGGCGTCCTCTACTAAGACTATTGACAGAGTAAATTAAAAATGTTACTGAATGATTAAAAAAAACTTTACTTTTGTATCTACTGTAATACTGACATTCTTCATATATTAGTGAGGTTGCCAGGATTAGTTTGTGTAAAGATGTCTGTAATAATTGATGCTGTCACTCAATCGAGAATGCAAATACAAATACACTCATTTTAGTCATTTTCCATCTTGCTCAGCCACAGCAAGCAATTGTAATAACTTTTGTCTATCTTGTAAAAACAAAGCAAAAATATGTTCTTGCAGGCATTCATATTGTTTTCCCGAGTTGATCAACTGAATGCAGTCTTTTGGGACTTGGATTGGGTTTTCGAAGTTTTCATCTTGAACGCAACCTCACAAAATGAAGAGACCTTATCTGTATCTCAGGTGCACATGCTCATACCAGCCAATCACAACACTTCAAGATAAGAGAATATTTCAAACGGATTCCTGCAAATGGTGATACAAGCATCAAATTTGGTACAAATACTCCTTAGACATTCCTGTGTTGAAAAAACAATTGACCACTTGAATTTTCAATCGTCGGTCAGGTAGAGGTTAACTGAAGAACTGCACAGGGGTCAAAATTAAAAGATGTTCCAATCATATTGAAAGGTATTCTATACTACATTATTTGCCTGATCGTAAATATCCCAAAAAGGTATAGTTTGGACTGTCTGTGACTGAATTCTATGGAGTTATGGGCAGTGATGCCGGTAACGCGTTACTTAGTAACGTGTTACTCTAATCTAACCACTTTTTTTTAGTAACGAGTAATCTAATGTGTTAATCTTTCCAAATCAGTAATCAGATTAAAGTTACTTTCTCGAGTCACTGTGCGTTACTATTATTTTTGCATTGTGGGTCGATAGCAGCATTAAACTTGGTCCGTGGGCAGGAGGTCAGGGTTCGACTGAACTGCCCACTCACTTTAAGCGAGCTGTGAGCTTTTCATCCGCGGTTTTCTGCAGCAGCTACAACTCGTCCTCACCTCTTAAAGCGCTGTGACAACAGCACACCTGCACTGAGCTTACAAAAACATTTTTATGTTTTTTTCTCCTTTATTTAGAATTCTGAGCTGAGCCGCTCCATATCTGCTCGCTAAAAACACCTGATCCTCCGTGACGCGTCAACAACTATTTTCCACTCAAATGCACCTAAATTCTCTTTCTGAGGACCACATGATGTGAAAACGCAATAAAACTTTCTTACCTGTAAATCTGGTCATGTTTTCTGCATAAATAAATGTTATCCATTCTTTGTGCTCAAATGCCAAAGCAGGGGCGAATCCAGATGGAATGGGGGCGTGGGGCAAGGATGTGCCCCCCTCCCCCACAACACCCCTAGAAGGTCCAGTTTTGAAGCCTTTTTTTACTACAACTACTAATACTACTTATAATAATAATTTCGACAAGTAAAATGTTTAGAGAGAATTTAAATGTTAGAAAAATGTTAGAAAGAATTTAATAGTTACATTTATAAACAATGTAGGTTAGAAATTGCAAGTTTTACTGTTACAGTGCTGTCAACAGTTAAATATGAGGTCAAGAAAGAGGTCTTTATTTTACTTTTTATAAAACAAGTATTTATTTTCACTGAAGTCAAGAAAGGGTGACTATAAAGTGAGTTTTGGCAAAACAAGTATCATTGTCATAAGTTACTAAGTTACTTTTTCAAGGAGTAATCAGTAATTGGATTACTTTTTCAAAGTAACTGTGGCAACACTGGTTATGGGATAAAAACAGCAAGAATGATGAGAAAGTCACCTGTAGAAATACAGTGGGGCTGTAAGATAGGTGGGGATTGTTTTTCCTCACAAGCATTTCTGCTCCTGATATACGGACGAAGTCTAATAATTTCATTATCAACAATATTTATCTATACAAATTACTCTCAATAACAAGGCCCCTTTAAATAACTAGCAGGAAAAACGTGGACATTTCTCTTCTTTTACTGCCACCGTTGATGGAAATTATTATGCTGATAACTGCCTAAAATAATTGATACATTTTCATTAAAGAAAATAAGTAGCAGCGGGCGTGTTACTGGGGGAAGCTGGTCCTCTGGTACTGGTTCCCATGTTGGCGACTTTGGTACCTAGAAATCAAACACGAGTAAGGCCTAGTTAAAACTAGTATCCTTAAATTACGTCATTTGAACAGTAAACAGCGTCTCAAACGTTGGATTACCTTTGGGTTGTGTGGTTGAGAATTTAACGCACAGTTGATGTGTAATTTCAGAGCGTTTCTTTCGTTCGAAGCTCCGATGTTTGTTTTTGCTCTGACACCACGAACTCTTCGTGCAGCTCTCAAAGCAAACACCAACATTTTTCCTCCTCCGTTTAGCAAACAGTGTGTCCTCACAATTCTGTCAGTAATCCCGCTAAATCACAAAGCAAGGAATTAACCCCACAGTGAGGCACATTTTACGCGAAACTAAACCGCAGAACAAGCTAAAAACGTGCTAGTTATTTAGCTGAGTCAGTTCACTTCTGTTTACTTCCTGGTTCGTTTAAAAGTCAGGGGACACCAAACTGATTTGATTTATAAAATATGATGCTTTCTAATAATGCAATATACAGTATGTAGGTTATGTTATGCGAAAGACAAGTACAAACAAAAAGTAAAATCAGAAAGCAGTGGTTTAGTCTCCTTATAATGAACGCAGGAAAAACCATTAACAGAGCGCCCGGATAGCTCAGTCGGTAGAGCATCAGACTTTTAATCTGAGGGTCCAGGGTTCAAGTCCCTGTTCGGGCGTTGAAGTTTTTCTTTTTTCTTAATACAAATACTGTGATTATTATCTTAAACATGCATAAATTAATAATGTAGACCTTGGAGAGATCAATTACATAAAAACATTCGAACATTATTCTGATTTTACAACTACTGCATGCCACAGTATTCTACAATTAAACTTTGCCGAACATTTATTTATATGGAAATGCTTTCACACAAAGGTACATAGATTCAAACACTTTGTATAAATTCAAACTTCTGGACTATGGAAAATTATGTTGTAAATTAAAGAATATTTTACCAGCAATACAGGCAGAATTGTGACCTTTCTTGTGGTTTAAGTCTGGGAGTATGGCTGGTGTTACATCCAAGACGCCTCAAAACTGCCACAGATGCTAGATGCAGGGGTACTGCCAGCGATTGTGGGCCCCATGGACAGCAATCTTACTAGGCCACCCATGTTATTTTGTCAGAATTATAATTGCATTAGGGGCCTAGCTCTCTGGCTGCCTGTCAGTCATGGGCCCCTAGAATCCTTCTCCTTATTCTCCCCTTTTCAACACCTCCGCCTAGATGTCAACCACCCATCCATCTACACTTCTTGAAAGTACTGTACTTCTACCTGGCTGTAGCAGGTAGATGTACAGATGTAAATGCAGGTATGTATGTGTGTGTGTGTGTGTGTGTGTGTGTGTGTGTGTGTGTGTGTGTGTGTGTGTGTGTGTGTGTGTGTGTGTGTGTGTGTGTGTGTGTGTGTGTGGAGGGGGGGTGCATGTTGTTACCTCCGCCAAGGAGGCTATGGTTTCGGTCGCGTCTGTTTGTTTGTTGGTTGGTTGGTCGGTTGGTTTGTTAGCAGGATTACTCAAAAAAATCCTCAATGGATTTCAAATAATTTTTTACCAGGGGTTTATCTTGGCCTAACTTAGAAGTCATTAAATTTTGGTTATGATCCAGAATACGATCCGGATCCAGTAATTTTTTTAAGGATTCTTTATCATTGCAGGATAGGGCCAATTTCAACATTTTTGCATCTAACTTCATGAAGATGGGTCACAAAGGCTGAACAAAAATTAAGTTACGACAAAACAATAATTTTTTAGCATTTGTTTCTCCTCATTGAATAAACTTATTAGAAAATAAAAAAACTTGTGTAGTTCATGCAGTTTCTCTTTAAAAATACATTTACTGAAGATCTAAGGGTTTAAACCTCTGGGGCCGACGCCGTCGTATACGACAGCTGAGACCAAGCTTTACTAAATTATAAATATTTTTTTTAATGATATGAGATAGAAATTTACTTTTTTTTGCTGAAAAGTTAACTCCGCAGACTTTCGAGCCACCGTCCACCATCTTTGTACTCCTCATAGAAGCTGTGTGATGACGTGAGCAATGTGAATGTCCAATCGGAATTGGTTCACCGTCACATGGTTTTCCAAAATCCAACCATAGGGCAGATTCACCTCACGTGACACACCAAGGATTGTTTTTAGGAGTGATGTGTTACTAGTTTATTATAGTTTGCTGAATAAATGTGTGTGGAAAATTATTTCCCACTTTTTTTCCTTTCTTATTTCTGATTGTAAACCTTTATTACACTTATAAAGCAGAACTATAGCATATATATTTTGAAAGTACAGGTTGTCCTGAAAAAAAGAGACAAAACTTGATTGTGGACTGCAGGGACTGCTGTCAACAGCAATAATAAAACATTTATGCCAGGCGAGTGAACTGTCCAAAAAAATAACTCAGATTTTTTCCAAAGTGGGGGAGGTGATGGTCTAGTGGTTAAGGCGTTGGGCGTGAAGATCCTCGGTTCAAATCCCCACCTGACTGGAAAATCACTAAGGGCCCTTGGGCACGGTCCTTAATCCCCTATTGCTCCTGGTGTGTAGTGAGCGCCATGTATGGCAGCACCCTGACATCGGGGTGAATGTGAGGCATAATTGTAAAGGGCTTTCAGCATGTGATGCAGATGGAAAAGCGCTATATAAATGCAGTCCATTTACCATTTACCCCAGAGAGTTAACCACTGAATCTGAAACATGATGGTAGATGCGTGAAATGACGTGGAATAAGTCTCTTTGCCAAAGGGTATTCCATGTGACGTCAGTGACCCTATGGCCTTGGCGGAGGTTTGCGCTCTCCAAGTTCTTCTAGTTATTTTAGAAATGCGGCTGAAATTGCAATTGAAATTGATATCAAAAGACCACAGGCTACAATATAACTCTTATATAAAATACCCATGAATTGCAAATTTGAATACATATACCCTTACATGCTAAATGTCTGTCATTAGATGCTTTATTGATCTGTCTTTCAGGAAGTAATAATTAGCTCTTTTCTTAAGGTGCATATTTGTCTCAACATTTAGCTTGATGTTTGTACATATTAGGCTAAATGTGTAAATGCTTAGCATTAACTAATCTGCAAAAGTTTTAGGTTTGACAGAAATTTGATAATGTAGTGTTTTCTCCCTAATTTTTGGTCTTCATCTGTGGGTCAAAAGAAAATCTAAACTGAAATGTTACCAGCATTCCTATGTCAATGAAATCAAATGTGTCTTTTTATCCATTAAATAAACCAATTATGAAGATAAGCCTCATTTTAAATTTCATTACTATTACTATTTTGTCAGTGTACATGACAACAAAAAGAGTTTCCTGCTACTGGAAAATTATAGTAAAAAAATGGATAAAACACACTCCTGCAGGCACACACAAAAAGGGTAGATTCAAGTCACTTCAGCTAGAAATGTGAATGGAGCTCCTGTCCTCTCTGGTGAGATTCAAACCCATTGTTCCACCCTGTCTGTTCACTTTCAAATGCCTTTTAATTCATAAACTAGCTGCCTGCCTCGTTCTCTGGATGATTTGCAGAGAAATGTGGCAGAGTTCTGGTTCTGCTGCATCCTAAGTGGACTTTGCTCTAGGCCCCTTCACACATATCACAAATGAGGCCAAATGGCGCACAAAGGATTTGATTGGAGCCGCACTCAAACGCCTCATACAGCAGTCGGCACAACCATTCGGCCACAGCACATGCACTCCACATTCGTGTTGCACTTGTGCCAGAAACCCAGTCGAACGGCATTAAGATGAGTTCATACTGCAATCTGACTATGGTCGCAACATTCATACAGTGTGTTGTACGCAGGTCGGACCACTGGGACCGTGGTTGAAGGGCTGCACAAAATGATCAGCCACATCGAACCCTGGCCGACTGCGGTGAATGAGCTAGCCTTCACAGCAGCGGCCGAATGAGGGCGAATGGCGCCAAATGGCCATTCGACCCATGCTTGGCCAGAATCGAGGTGTCACCCATGAACTTCCAACAGCATTCGCTGGGCACTTAGAAAATCCAGACCCATTTGCGTAGCAAGCACAAACGTAGAGTGCAGGATAGTGGTGCACTTGATAGTGGTGCACCTCAACCGCACCATCAAGGTGCGGTTGAGGTAGCGAAAGCACAAAGGGCAGTCAGTGTGTCATGTCCACCCCTAAGCAACACAAATGGCGTGCAAATGTGTCGTGTCCCACACCCCCACCATGAACTGACATTGTTGAGGTGCGGCTGAGGCTCGAACAGTGTCTGGAGTGCAGTGCAATCTCTGTCCAGCGCAGCACACACATGTGGACAGCTGTCACGTCCATGATGAAACAGCTAACAGCTACAGAACACCCATCATGACATATCCAGCTGCTCCAGCTGTGTGTCACAGAACCAGTGCGCCATCCGACCGGACAGCCACATCACGACACGCGATCACTGGTTAACGGCCCAGCCCCGCCCACTGAAGCAATCAGATGATGCCAGCGCACACGGGAGCACCAAAGCCATGAGATGATCACACGCGTATTCACCAAGGTGATCATCATGTCACACCTGACCACTGTGTCATCACTACTCACAGCTGGAGAACACATATCGTGCTATGAACATCACCTCTCAACATGCCACTGCAATGCATGTGTCGGCAGGCTCTCATGACATGGTGAAAAATCAAAACAGCTTATGGGACCACTGTGCCTCACGTGACATGCGATTGCAATTCCACATGGACCGGCCATTATGTGACAGCCTGACTGATAGCGTGACTGACCAGTTTTGCAGCTCAGTTGTCCCACGTCCTGGAACAGTGAGCCCATTCATGTGAGCGCTTTGCTGGTCCGGACAGGGAGCGTGATGCCGGTGAGGCGGTCATCATGTCACACCTGACCACTGTGTCATCGCTACTCACAGCTGGAGAAGACATATCGTACCATCAAGAGCTTCACCTCTTAACATGCCACCGCGATGCATGTGTTGGCAGGCTCTCATGACATGGTAAAAAATAAAAACACATATCACCTTTGGAACACATTCAGCTGGGCCTCAGTGTGCACTGCAGACACCATCAGCCAGGCTGCCCCATGTGAAAAGACTCATCTGTTCATGTGAATAGCCAGCTGGCAAGGCAAATGTCACGTCCACCACGTGTTATAGTCCACATGACGAGATGTCCTTCGGCACGCCGCATGCCGATTGGGCAGAGACAGCTGGACGTGGAGAGCCTCCGTGTGGCCGGCTGATGTGTTTATGATGTGAGCACAATAATTCATTCATGTCAGTTCATTAAGTCCTTGTTTACGTACAACTGCCTGGTTTGCCCGTACCAACAAAAAAAACAAACATCTGACATACTGTATGGAGCTGTGCAAAAAAAAAAAAAAAAAAAAAGATCTCTCTCTCTTTCTCTCAAGTCAGGTACTTCGCAGACAGTGGCCCTTCCTTCGCCAAGAGTATGCACATAAGGTCCCATGATAAACCAGCCTGTGGCTGAAAGTGGAATAAAACACACACAAAGTATTTTGGAAAAATAATTATTCCATTTTTTTTGCTTTTATTATAAGAACATACACCATTTAATATAAGTACAACTCTTAGTACTGAATTTGCATTTAAAATATGCATTTAGAACTAAACACAAACTAAAATATATCAGCTTTACAGCTAAGCTTCTGAATGAGAACATCAATAAATAAAATAAATATTCTTGCATACCTATGACACACCTATGCAATACCTATGACAGTAAATTAAAACAGGTTTTTATTTTATGACATGGGAGTTAGCTTTCACAGAAAAACAACATTTATGCTATTTATGCTAAACTTACCACATTCATGAAAAATCAATAGCAATTAATGAATGAAAATTAGTGATATGAAGTAAATGTCCTCACAAACTTCAAATACGCTAAAAATGTTTAAGCGTTTTCTCTCATGTCACCAAGTCACTTACAGATGAGTTTGAAATTTTTATAGTTTTCTTTAAACTTGATATTTAGTTCTGTTAAATTCACTCTCACACCAAAACATATCACCACATTTTCAGTTTGTTGCTGTGATGAAATATGTAAACAAACACAAAAACAACACAAAAATCAACATGATGAAACATCGATATTTACAAAAGACACAAGAAAAAAAAACGGGACAAATATCAAACTCACTTTACTCATAAATCCATAAATTCAATATCAGGCCGTGAATTTGATTCATGATAACATAAAACCTCACAACTAAAACATTCTACCATCACGACTGAAAAGTTCACACATATCAAATAAACACACTGTTTGGCAGGCGAGGCAGGGAGTTCATTGAATGGACAAAAAGACTGAAGAGTACTAAATTACTGACACTGTTTACATTATTATTCTGTAGGTCAGGTTTTATCAGTACAACCAGTGTTCTGATTCAGTCATTTAATTATAGTGAGCTGTATTTTTTTTTTTTAAATGATTTAAAAAAAAAATTATTTGGTCTTCTGACGTTCTTGTCATTAATAGGGAAGTTATTGGGGATAACAGCTACAATTTTAAATTTAAATATCTTGTAAAATAATTCATATAAACTACTATCACAATGTACTTTCCTCATAAATATAGTATTTCTCTTCAAAATGTGCAACGAAAGCATCCTCATCTCGAAAATAATAAGTGCACTCAGATTCAGGTCAATACACAAAGCTTTCCTAACATAATGAGAAATTAAAGAAATACTTTGTTACATTTTTCACTTTAACAAACCAACAAATACAAAACTGAATATATATTGTATACTTTTTTTTTTTTTTTTACACACGTTGACAACACAAACAACATAATGGACACTGTACAGTCATAGCAGCAACATGTGGTGGTAAAGGCGTTTGTGTCATGTGTGAGTGAGACAGACTGGGATTCATGTAATTGGTGTCATGCTGCTACAGCCGCTCACACTGTACTTGGACAGGAAGGAAACCTACGGTGGTTGAGAGATGTTACAACACCTCCAAATTTAAGAAAACACTAGCAAATGCAGAAGACAAAACCCTCTGTCGTTTTAAAAACACGTACTTGCATAAAAAATGTTTTACAAAATGAGAAAACTCTTGTAAATATAGAAAACACAGACAAATACGAACTACAGCACATGTAACAATTTGCACTGATCATGTTTTCTGCAAATTCATACAATGCATGAAACACACAAACACACAGCATACAGCCACAGCTAGGGCTGAATGATTTTGTGGAAAATATATGATTGTGATTCTTTTTTGACAGATACTGGGATTATGACTTAATTTGCGATATAATTTTGAAAGTCACACTTCAGTTCAGCATTCACTATGTACATGAAAAACATGTGGCGCATTACCATTTAAGACAACACTGAAATACAGGCGAACCTTGGTAACTCGCATATGCGCAACTCGTGTTTTGGCTTTACTCACGGTCGATTTGTGGACCTTGAAAATTTTAACTACTGTAGAAAGAATAAGTATGTTTTTGGTCAACCTCATTAACTCATGTTTTCAGATAACTTGCGGTTTTATTTTGTGGACCCCAACTTCCGTGAGTTAACAAGGTACACCCGCATTACTCACATCAATATTAATCACTTCTGATTGGTGATGACAGAAGCACGACGCTTCTGATTGGCGAACATCACTGTCTGTCACACAGTGATTTGGATTTCAAAGGGTGGTATGGGCTAATGACCCCACAGTGCCTGAAGTAATGGGCCGTTTTATCCATATGGTGGGCCTTTCTCAGACATTAATGAGCCAGTGTGAAGCGGAATACAATGAAATAAATAATTCAACATTTGTAATGTTTTTTAAGCTATAGTAAAAGCCACAGCTTGAGACAATTTAAATTTTAACATAAGCTGGACTGTTAAGCACCAGTGGATCACCAAAATGTAAGTCCCTTTTCTGTTGTCTATAAATTAATAAAATATCAAATGACAAGGATCTATTTTAGCTGTTATATTCAACAAATAATTAATGTTTTTTCATTCTTCCCATGGATCGAATATTTAATTCTGTGAAAGCTGGAACGTACCATTCAACTCGGCTTTGACTCATTGAATGGAACATTCCATCTTTCACCTCATGAAATATTCATACCATTGTACTCACAAACATTCATTATTTGTGTATTTGTGCATACACACAAACTAGCAGTCCACAGTACCCAGCCTTCTTGGAGAATCAGTGGGATCCTGGAAAAGGTTCCTGCTGGGGACTCAGTTCTACTGGGAAACTTCAGTGCTCACAGTGAAGAAATGATGGAGAAAGAAAAAACATCATCGGGAACAACGCAATTTTCATCTGTGAAATTTAACTAATTCATATAAAACATCAACTTTTGTAATTAGCTTATTGATTATTGATTTTACTCTTAAGCTAGTTAAATTGTCATATTTTATTTGCAATGCACTGAACAGCAGAAGTCAGTGAATGTCCTCTGGGCAGAAACCTCTTAAAGTATTGCTTGTGCTTCCATTGTGTTGCGAGGATTCGCAACGTGTCAATGTTTTCGCGTATGCTGTGTAATTTTGCAGCAGACTTGTTAGTAAATGAAATGGTTTCATGTGCTATAGGGTATATTTTTTGAGGCAGCTACCTGTTGTTGAATTGATGCAAATGCTTTTCGTATTTGAAGCATTTTCTGCATTTGCTGGAGCTGTTATTAACATGGAAGTGTTGTCTCCACCACAGAAAAGCAAACAACCAGCACAATCACTTGTTCTCTATCAGCATCTGCACTTTGCAAACCAGGTCTCTGGCGAGGGTCAAAATCTGCTTTATATTGTGATGTTCAGCCATTTCTGAAAGGTAGGGGGAATAAAGAACAAGTTTCATATTTTTACTCTATTTTTAAACCATTTCTGTTTCATATGTTCTGCTATTTCATAGTTACATGAGCTAAAATCTATTTTGAACTCCGTTTTTAAGAGAGAAGTAAAAAATAGTACCATTGAAGAACTTAATGATGTCAGTGAAGTCCATGTTGTTCTCCAGGATGATGTCCCTGTAGATCTCCACCAGAGCCAAGGCAATGAAGAGGACAAAATGACTTGAGGAGACATACTTTGCCGCCCAGATGCTTTCCCAAACAGAGAAGACATCATCGTACACCAGCTCTGGAAAACAGAGGACTAGAATGCAATCCCTGGCAAAAATTATGGGATGTTCACACAACTTTCTTACGTTGTAACAAATAAAAAAGTCACAGATATGATACAAAACCATTTTTGTTAAAAAATTCTGTCTTAGTGAAACACGCCTCAAATAAATTAAAGTGGCCTGATGGACCTGTCACTGACACCTATTGTTGAAGTATCTGTTTGCAATAAACAATAACTGAACTTCCCTCCTACCTTTCCAAGCGTGTGCCCTTGTGCTTGGATTGTGATTGTGTGCTTGCAATGAAGCTGAAATGTAAGTGTAAGTAAAGTAAGTAAGTAAACTTTATTTGTATAGCGCTTTTCACAGACAGTAGCCACAAAGTGCTTCACAGTGGTGAACATATATAAAAGATCATATAGTCAAATACATAATATAAAATGCATAAAATGCAGCAACACAGCGCAAGCTCAGTTTGGACTAGAATGCTTGCTGAAACAAATAAAATTTAAGGTGTTTTTTGAAGGCATCCACTGAGGCCAGAGAGCACTGGTCTAAAGGAAGTGCATTCCAAAGATGTGGCGCTGTGGCTTTGACGGATTGGTCTCCATGGGCTTTAAAGCATGTTTGTGGAGCCATCACAAGGATCTGCCCAGCTTTTGAGTTGGGATGTAGGGCTTGATTAAGTCAGTGATGTAGCTAGGGGCCTGACCATGTAGGGCTTGAAAAGTAAGCACCAAAATTTTAAATTGGATACAATACACAACAGGAAGCCAGTGGAGAGATTTTAAGACAGGTGTAATATGGGACCACCTGTTGGTGCTGGTCAACAGCCTCACCACTGTGTTCTGAAAATGCTGGAGGCGAGCTAACTCTTTCTTGTTTAGGCAGGTGTACAGGCTGTTACAGTAGTTTAGCCACAAGGACACAAATGCATGAATAATCATTTCAAGCTTGGCCTCAGACACAATGGGTCTGAGCTCGGCAATACTGCGCAGTCAAAAGAAGCAGTTTTTGACCAGCTGCCTTGAATGATGTTCTAGTGACATGGCTTCATCAAAGATCACCCCAAAATTCCTCAGTTTGGTTTTGGCCGAGTGGTTCAGATCACCTAAGTGCTGCTTCATGGTGGGAATGGCACTCTCTGGGGCAATAATGTGCATCTCTGTTTTTTTTGGGGTTGAGATTAAGGCTGTTGTTGCTCAGCCACTGCTTAGTTTGTGTCAAGCAGATGGTTAAGAAACTCAGTTTGTGAACTTCAGAAGCTTTAAACGAACCCTACAACTGAAGATCATCAGCAAATAGATGGTAGGACACATCACTGAACTGCTGAATTATCCGACCAAGAGAAAGAACATACAGCAAAAACAGCAGGGGGCCCAGAACAGAGCCCTGGGGCACGTCACACAGCAGGTTGCCAAGCTCGGACATAATGTGGTTGACAAACACACTAAAACTCCTACCAGCCAGGCATGAGGAGAACCACTGGAGCACTGGAGCGGACAACCCAATCAGATCCTGCATCCTGTTTATCAGGATCTAGTGATCGACTGTGTCGAAGGCCGAGGACAGGTCAAACAAGACCAACACTGTACATCTTCCTGAGTTGGCAGACATCATGATGTCACTGGACACTTTCAATAACGCAATTTCTGTGGAATGGTGTGTGGTGTGTATCATACAGAGATCTTTGCAGTGTGACACACTATAGGTCAAAGTCCTGTTAGAAGTGACTTTTCAAAAGCACAAAACTGGAAAACTGGAAAATGGCTATGAGTTTTGTTTTTTTGTTTTGTTTAATGAGATGTCTTCTTTTCTTTGTTAAGTGTGTGTGTGCGCGCACGCGCGCTGCCAAATAAATCCATAAATAATAAATAAATAAATAAAGTGTAATCAAATGTCAGGAATATATATTTAGTTTATGTACTTGAATCAAAGTTTTTGTGGTGGTGTCAGGTTTTTTCCCCCCAACTTTTTTGGTTTCTGAATTCTTTTTCAAATATCCTTCACAAACCATTGGTTATCTCTGCTATGCACAATTTGTCTTTGCTTGTTGGCACTTGGTTTCTGACTGATAACTGGAACATAGACAAAGAAGCATAAAATTGGCACCTCCATCCAATTTTGGTGGTGTAGGTAAATCCATAACAGAAAAATGAAAGTGACTGAGGTACTTTTGATTGAGATATAATGCAAAATGTACACCAAATGGACATTCAATATTAAATTCAAATGTCCACAAAATCCACAATCTGGTGGGGCAGTTTTATATTTAGTTAAAGCATAGATTGATTGATAAGAAATTAATGACAATACATAAGTGTCAAACAGTTTCCAAATATTTACCTGGTACAATAAACACAAAAGTCACTGCAATGTCATTCATTACAGGTTAAACAGCAGGCTATCAATAGGTTAGGAATGTGACTACTTCACCAGGATAAATCCCAACTCTTTACAACAAATGAAGCAGATTTGGTAGCGTACAAAAGATGTGTCCCTAACTTACACGGGCCTGACGGCTGAAAGTCTCCTCCGAAAGACTAGGTAATTGGAACAAAATACCTTGCCCAAAGGTATAACTGTTGTGAACAGGACTCGAACAGGTACCAACTTAAAATCTAATAAAAAGATTAATCTCTTTAAGAAAACTTATAATGCGCAAATGTGAAACATCTCTAAACAATGTCCTAAGATCAGGAACGTCATAAAAATTCAGCAGAACGTGAGCAAAATCAACACATTCAAGCAGGACATGCTTCACTGTAAGTACGCAGTTACACAGTAAACAATAAGGCGGGGCGACCGCTGCAAGTAAATATGCATGTGTCAAGTGTGAGTGACCTATATGAGCGCGGGTCAACACAATGTCTTCCCGTCGCTTAGCTAGCGGTAGAAGATTAAGTGATTCAATGAGCGGTTGATGTTGATGAAGTTTATTATTGGGATAGAGATCCCATAACTTTTGCCATATGTTTCTAAAATAATTGTTAATCTTTGGCTTTAGATCCGTGTAGGGTAAGTTTATTTCTGTTAACATCGCATAGCAAGAGCGTCTTTTGCCAACTTGTCAGCTTTTTCATTCCCCTTAATGCCTGTTTGACTAGGGATCCAGGCAAATATTACTTGCTTACCTAATGTACTGATGTTATACAACGTTTCCAAAAGCTGAACAATAAGTGGATGTTTATAAATTTCGCCCAGCAAAGCTGTCAAACTAGAAAGAGAGTCTGTATAAGTTAAAGCATAGAAAATCTGCTTTAACTGCTGTTGCATGGACAGGCTTTTATATTAACTAACAGCAGCAGTGAAGAAGAGCATCACAAAAAGCCTTATCAGCTGCATATCTTGTTAGCAGGTCACCGTGAGCTTCGACATTTTATCAGCTAACAGTCTAAAGCCAAATCGGTCTCCTACTCCTCTAATTGTAACTGTTTACCTCGCTTGAAATCTAGAAGGAACCACCGATAGCAGAAGTAGAAGTGGGTGTAATCTCCATTCTGGTGCATGAGCTCAAAGAGCTCAGAATCCAGAATCTAAACAGATCAGAGAAGTTGCAGAATAAGAAATGAGGAGACACAATGTGGTGGAGAAAAGTGAGAACAACATGGTTACTGAATGGATTCAAATATTGTATATCAATGTGTCTATGCTGACATCACCTGGATTAGTGAGCGCATGTTTGCAAAGTGAGTGTCCATAGCGCCTCCGTGTGGAAAGTTTTGATTCATCCTCTTCATGAGCTCTGTGAAACAGCTGAAGGCCATGGCTTCTGAAAGGTTGCACCGGAGAAAGAAAGACGAAGTGACACAGTGAGTGGGCTAAACTCTTTTGCTGTTTGACCAGTACGGTAAAAATACACCAAATATCAGCGATGCAGGAAACACGATGTGATGCATCGTGTTGACTCACCATCATCCAGGATGACTAACAGAGGTGCTAGCAGATCGCACATGCCCTGCACATAACCGATGTCAAGATGCCTCCAGATATAGCTGAAAATTGCACAACCAAGGAAGTCAACTTATTCCTCTATAGTTGAAGGAGTTACATTGTGTAAAATCTTTTTTTTTTTTTTTTTTTTTTTTTTTTTTTTTTTTTTTTTAAATCAAGCAGATATAGTTAGTGCTTCGTGTGAAACAGCCATAAGGTCTCAATTCTTTGACAGTGTAGGTAGAAAATTCACCAGAAAAAGCTTGTTTTAGACCACTGCATTATATGTAGCAAAACTACACTGTATTAGGAAAAAACAAAACAAAACATGCAGTCAGTATGAGTGACCCTGATCTTGTGATACAGTATGGTCCCTTACGTGACTTGAGTCGCTATGACAATTGGTAGTATTCTGAGTGTATCCAAGCACAAGAATTTATTACATTTATTGAGCCTGAACATTACAGAACAGAACTTCAGATGGCTAAAATGAAGCCATCTACTCTCTTTTACCTCTTAGTGGCTGGTTGCTGTATTACAAGATCTAGACATGATCAAAATTTGAAGTACGCATAAAGTAATTTTTCCCTTTAAGATGTCTCATTTTTAGCAACTTGATTGGCTGTTGGTGAATATTCATCCTTGATGTCTGTAGTTCAGGTGATCATATATTCACCACCGAGCGCAAAGCACATCTGCACCACGTCATAACTGTAATAAAATTCCAGATGGCAGCACAGTGGATTAGTGGTTAGCACTGTTGTTTCACAGCAAGAAGGTCCTGGGATCGCTTCCCACATGGTCTTTTCTGTGTGGGGTTTGAATGTTCTCCCCATGTTGGCGGGTGCCCCCTCTATGTGCTCTGTGTTCCTCCCACTTCCAAAGACATGCAGGGTAGGTGAAATGGTGACTAAACTCACTGTGAGTGTGAATGAGTCTGTCTACGGTGCATCCGAAAAGTATTCACAGCCTTATTCCAAAATGGATGAAATTAATTTTCCCCCCTCAAAATTCTACACAAAATACCCCATAATGACATTTTTGAAAATTTGTGCTCAGTTTTTAAGAAACATCTACTCCACACAGATTTACCACAGAGTGCTATACTGTATGTTTTTCTTCAAAACTGATGTAAATAAAGTCCAAGACATATTCAGTGACTTGGAAATGTTCATGTATCCATCCCCTGACTTGTCTTAACAAAACTGGCAATAAAACTGATTGTTATACCTATGCAGCATCTTGGCTTTTATATTTTTTTTATTAATTTATATCAAGTTGTAGAGATTTGCTTTGAGTTTGAATTTAAGGAGGATAACTTTAGAAATATTTACACTGAGAAGTCTGATTTACGTTTTGTATTTGAAATGGCATAAACAAGTTAAAATGTCTGAAATACGAAGGGGCCCAATACGTTTGGAGGGAAGTGTATAAGGTGAATGATAATGTTTGACCTTCATTGTGTCCGCTACCTGCACATTATGTTTCGCAGTTTCTCCAGATTGGCAGGACTGAAGTACCAATAGTTCCTGTCACAGCGTTGGACATCCTTTTCAATGCGGTGCAGATTTAACGTATACAAGTCCAAAAGTTCTGGCTGAAACAAACAAATAATGCATATATTTTAAAAAGTACATTATATGATGTTTATAAGATATTTGAAATAGGTGTGCATACAGAGAAGGTGCTCCCTGCAGATTCTTGAGGGGTCACTTTGTTTTTAGTGTCTTCAGACTCAGCCAGAGAGTCAAAATGGGGGTAAAGACTCTCCATCTCTGGCTCATCTGACAGCATGGACTCAGTACCTTCTGGGCTAAGATTTCCCTGCTCCTTCTCCATCCTGAGTTCCAGGTTCGGGACTGACTCTTCAGAAGAAGAGGACATTTCACATTGTTCATTCCTACTCCAAGGCACCATGGAAACTTTGGCTTTGGGGATCTCCTCCATCTCTATGGCTGAGGGAGACTCATCTGATTCAGTCGTGTCCTGCACCTCAGTTTTCTGATAGGTACTGTAAGCTTCCCTTGAGCTCAAAGCCCTGCTGTTTGCTGAGAAGTTTTTATTGACTTCACTAGCTTGTTTCTCTTGCGTTTCCACCATTCCCTTGACTTTTTTATCCTCCTCCATCAGTAAAATCTCTTTTGTTGGCTTACTATCCTCTGATTTTTGTATTTGGTCAAATTTCACAATCTGCTTTCTCTCAGGCTCACTACTTACTTCCAGTGGCTTCTCTACAGTCTTCTCAAGAACATCTTTTTTAAGTACTTGTTCAACAAGTGAGAGGTGTTCTCCTTTGGCTTCTGTTGTCCCTGCTGATTTTTCTTCACTAATTTTTTCAGGACTGATGTTAGTCCCAGACTCTTGAATATTTTCTTGTATTTCAGACTTCAGATTTGCATCTTTCTTGACTTTAATGTGTTCTTCTTCAACTGGTTGGCCCACCTTGTAATTGAGCACCTCAGTCTTTTCTATTCTTTTGGTCACATCTTGTGACTCCTCCTCCTCCTGTTTGATCTGGCTGTCGATATCCATTGGCAGGTGAGGCTGAGGAGGTTTGACTGGGCTCAGTGGTGCAGGAGGTGCAGCAGCAGGTCTTGAATTTGTATCAGCTGCAGCACTTTCCTCTGTGCTGAATGAGCCATCAGACAGGCCAGATGTGATGGAGAAGTTGCGTGAGGAGGGATGTCCTGAGTCAGGAGAGCTCGTTCCATTCTGTAATGCGCCACTTGGCATTTTAGGCACCTGTTTGGCATCTTCATTCTTGGGCTCTGTCTCAATCTGATCCACCTCTTCAACAGACTCAAACACCTAAAAAAAAAAAAAAAAAAAAAAAAAAAATGAAGCCAAAAGGGAAGCAAGCTAGTCCAGGTAAAGGACCGGAAAATGTGAATTAGTTTGTCATTGACCAAAGCCGATTTTTAGACAACAAGGCAGTCAGTGGCACTACGTAATGCCAATACAGGTTGTGCAAGTTCCACTGTTTTCAGTAAGAGGCTGATGTGAAAATTATGGATTTTTTTTTTTTTTTATCTCAACGAGCAGGAATTATGGGCAGCAACAAACAGATTACTTATCTGCAGAGTCATTTGGATTTAAACAAGCAGTTTTTTTAAACTCTTCCATGAGTGTCAGAGTTTTCTGCTTTAATATAAATGCTGTGCAAAATGTTTCAGTGAAGTATATTATTCAGTGATAGGCACAGCTAACCAAAAAGTAAGCTTCGATAACAGACACTCAGCTAACTGAAAAGTTATCTTTTATAAAGCTAAACCGATAAACCACCCACAAATTTATCTGAAGCTACAGCTAACCGATAACTTTCAGTATTGTCTCCGGTACACTTGCAGCTACTAACAAGCTGATTTCGACTTTTAGCACCACGATTGCTTCTGGTAGCATTAAAGGCGACTACAGATCCAAACAATGACTCAGCACTTCTGTCTTTGAGCGCCCTGCCCACTGCTGGAAGCTCCTGTTTACTACATAGCTTGTAGCAGTGAAACAGTTGAGAGGAGCAGCGAAGCTCAACTCTCTACTCAAAAGTAGAGGCGGGCGGATCGATCCTAATATCGATAATATCGATACCAACGCTGGTATTGATATTGAATGATCCTCGTGTAAAAAGATCGATACTCAAGCTTTTTTCTCTCCCGCACACACTGACTGCTGCGCACGTAGATTCATCAAAGTCTACTCTCTGTTTGCAAGAGCAGCGCTGCGTCACGCAACATGGAGCAGCTCACCCTTCCCCCTCTGGTCTTTTGTTGTTGTGCAGTCACGTGGCTCAGCGGCGCCAGACAATTTTGTTGTGGTGTGTTAATTTTGTTGTATTGTGGTTTGTCAGCACTCTACCTCAGGAGATTTTGTTTTAAGTTGTGTTGAGTGATATTTTTTAAACAAAAATGTTGATTGTGATAATAAAGTATTTCGTTGTCACGTACAATGTTTGGTGAAATTCTAACCTAGGTCTTTTGCATGCTTTGGATCTATGAAGCTTAAATATGATAAAGTATCGGTATCGGTGATACTGGGCCTGTATTTAGTTGGTATTGTATAAATACCAAAATTCCCGGTATCGCCCACCTCTACTCAATATCAATGTTGCTGTGAGGCGGTGGTCTTGGAAAATAAAGCAGTGCTGACTTATGGTTTTGATTTATAAATAAAATTAATACAGATAGAATAACTCCATTAATGTCAGTTCTGTCATTTGTACAAAGTTAAAATATAACACATATCTTTTAATTTTAAATAATGCACTAATTCTGAAGTTTTATAACAAACACAGATGCCAAAGGGATTATGGGTAAATGAGCCTCTGCTAACACTGATTGGTTGACTCATTCATTCTATGTAAAAACAAGTGGTGGGCAGAATTCCGATAATCCGATAATTATCAAAGATAATGTTTTCATTATTGGTTTATCTTTTCAGATAACTTTATAAACCATTATCGGACTAATTATCTTCCGATAAAACTTCAGCCATGACATTAATTTAAATAACTTGTCTAAAATTAGTTTGGTTAAAATTTTAACCATAAGTTAAAACTGTATGCCTCTGGATGACTTGGGTGATATATATAGGGTTAAAAAAAGAGCTTTTTTCTTTTCTGTGACCAGTTCTCCTTTGTCTGCAGAGGATAGAGCAGTTTCTTCTGGAACCAGCTCTCCTCTGTTTACAGAGAATAGGACTGCAGATCTATTACAAACATTTAACAGGTAAGTACTCAACTCGTTTTAGATTTAATAAATGTTTGTAACTGTTAAGCTTTGTTCACCACGCCTGCAAAAATATGTTAGCAGTCTAAAAATGATCAGACCAAAACTTATCGGAAGATAATTGGTCCGATGATGGTTTTCAAAGTTATCTGAAAAGCTAATCCGATAATGAAAACATTAGCTTCGATAATTAGTGGTTAGCGGAACTGTGCCCACCACTGATATTATTGTTAATGTGGTTAATATTGAAAACTGACTGTACATATCACGTCATGTCATTTTTTATTTTTTCTGCTGCAGAAATAAAAAAGCGCCACCTGAAATTAAACCATTTTTTGATATGAAAAGTTTATTAAATTCCCACTTAATTTAATTCCATGACCCCTGGCATATTGAACAAAGTAAAAAAAAAAAAAAAGTTTTCAAGACGTTTTTCCTCATCATCCATTTGTCTTGTACTCTTATTGTGAAAGACTTGTGCAAGAAACAGGAAATGTTCTGTGACAATGTGGCTAACTTTGTACTGTCACTTAATGAAGGATCTACTATCAGTTTGTGTTAGTTTTTGTCCAACAAAAGCCCTTTTTCCATCAAGCAAAATGAGTTCCTTATCACTTGATGGCTGCAAAGTTTGTCAGAAAGTTTTGTGCATGTTCAGAACTTTGAGGGGAGTTCAGATCTTTCCTGCTGCCTGGATGTTTTTTTGCTGTTTTGAAGCATGAGAGAGGGGGACACAGTGAGGAACATGCAGCACTGGACCGAACATGGAGAAAACTGACTTCAAATGTTGACAGTCAGCGACAAACTAATGTTCTGCTGTTTTCAGTGACAGACTGGTGGGTAAATTATGGCTTTTTTTTTATCTTAACACGCAGGAATCATGGACAGCCACAAACAAATTATTTAACTGCTGGGCCATCTGGATTTAAACAGGTAGGACCTTTGTTAAGCTTCCATGAGTGCCGGAGTTTCTGTTTTAATATAAACACTGTGTAAAATGTTTCAGTGAAGAAAACTATTGCCCGTGCGGTTAATATTGAAAGCTGACCTACAGTTTTTTTTTGTTTTGTTTTTGCTGCGCCACACATCAGCTGACAAGGAACACAATTAATAAATGAGAAAATGATAGGGAAAAAACAAACACAGATATGTGATTTATTCTTTATTGTGAGGAAATCAGGTATTTTGTAATAGGCGGTCTGAGAAACATAATATGTGGCCGAATTTGTGCACTTCAAGCAGAATTTTGTGCAGAAAGTCCAGTAAACTCGGACGCCCGAACACGGTACTTTTCGGAACTTTAATATTTCTGTTAAAAAACTTTTTTTGGGGGGGGGGGGGGGGGGGGATAGAGCTTATGAAATATTTTAGTATTTTGAGACACACATTTTCTATTTTTTGGAGCTGAAGGCAGTACTTAGCAAAAAAAAAAAAAAAGATTCTTGATCCATTTCAGTTTATATGTTTAGATTCAGTTTATATTCAGACTAGTAAATAAATGGTAAATGGACAGCATTTATATAGCGCTTTTCCATCTGCATCAGACGCTCAAAGTGCTTTATAATTATGCCTCACATTCACCCCGATGTCAGGGTGCTGCCATACAAGGCGCTCACTACACACCGGGAGCAATAGGGGATTAAGGATCTTGCCCAAGGGCCTTTAGTGATGTTCCAGTCAGGCAGGGATCTGCTGATCTCTAGCCCAACACCTTAACCACTAGACCATCACCTAATAAGTTTTTTTTTGTTTTCACTCAGGGCTGCCACAACAGATCCAAGGTGGATCTGCATGTTGATTGGCACATGTTTTACACTGGATGTCCTTCCCAGTGTAACTCCCCATTACACAGAGAAATGTGGTAGAGCTGGGGTTTGAACCGGGAACCTTCTACATTGAAACCAAGTGCACTAACCACTTGGCCACCCCCTCTGCTATATGTAATGAGACTAGAAGATATAAAATTTTCAGTTTTTGATACTGGTGTCAAAAATATTGCACTTTTTCATGACATTCTAATTACGGTGCATCCAGAAAGTATTCACAGTGCTTCACTTAAATGGAGTAAATTTTTTTCTCCTCAAAATTCTACTCACAACACCCCATAATGACAACATGAAAAAAGTTTTTTGAAATTTTACAAATTTATAAAAAGTAAAAAACTGAGAAATCACGTGTACATAAGTATTCATACCCTTTGCTCAGTATTTTCTTGATGTGCCTTTGGCAGCAATTACAGCCTCAAGTCTTGTTGAATATAATGCCACAAGCTTGGCACACCTACAGTGAGGAAAATAAGATTTGAACACCCTGCGGTTTTGCAAGTTCTCCCACTTAGAAATCATGGAGGGGTCTGAAATTTTCATCTTAGGCGCATGTCCACTGTGAGAGACATAATCTAAAAAACAAAAACAAACAAACAAAAAAAAAAAATCCAGAAATAATGTATGATTTTTTTTAATAATTTATTTGTATGTTAATGCTGCAAATAAGTATTTGAACACCTACCAACTAGCAAGAATTCTGGCTCACACAGACCTGTTTTATTTTTATTCTGCACTCTTTACCTGTATTAATTGCACCTGTTTGAACTTGTTACCTGTATAAAAGACACCTGCTCACACACTCAATCAATCACACTCCAACCTGTCCACCATAGCCAAGACCAAAGAGCTGTTTAAGGACACCAGGGACAAAACTGTAGACCTGCACAAGGCTGGGATGGACTACAGGACAACAGGCAAGCAGCCTGGTAAAAGAAAACAACTCTTATGATTATTTATTAGAAAGTGGAAGAAACACAAGATGACCGTCAATCTCCCTTGGTCTGGGATTCCATGCAAGATCTCACTTTGTGGGGTAAGGATGATTCTGGGAAAGCTCAGAACTACACAGGAGGACCTGTTCAATGACCTGAAGAGAGCTGGGACCACAGTCACAAAGATTACATTAGTAACACATGATGCTGTCATGGTTTAAAATCCTGCAGGGCAGCAAGGTCCCCCTGCTCAAGCCAGCACATGTCCAGGCCCACTTGAAGTTCACCAGTGACCATCTGGATGATCCAAAGGAGGCATGGGAGAAGGTCATGTGGTCAGATGAGACCAGAATAGAGCTTTTTGGAATCAACTCCACTTACCATGTTTAGAGGATGAGAACAACCCCAAGAAAACCATCCCAGCCGTGAAGCATGGGGGGTGGAAACATCATACTCTGGGGGTTCTCTTCTGCAAAGGGGACAGGATGACTGCACTGCATTGAAGGGAGGATGGATGGAGTCATGTATTGCAAGATTTTGGCAAGCAACCTCCTTTCCTCAGTAACAGCAGTGAAGATGGGTCATGGCTGGGTCTTCCAGCATGACAATGACCCCAAACACACAGCCAGGGCAACTAAGGAGGGGCTCCGTAAGAAGCATTTCAAGGTCCTGGAGTGGCCTGGCCAGTCTCCAGACCTGAACTCAATAGAAAATCTTTGCAGGGAGCTGAAACTCCAAACCTGAAAAATCTAGAGAAGATCTGTATGGAGGAGTGGACCAAAATCCCTGCTGCAGTGTGTGCAAACCTGGTGAAAAACTACAAGAAACGTTTGACCTCTGTAATTGCAAACAAAGACTACTGTACTGTACTGTTAATGCACTTGGTTTCAGTGCAGAAGGTTCCGAGTTCAAATCCCACCCCTGCCACATTTCTCCATGTAATGTGGAGTTGCGTCAAGAAGGGCATTCGGCGTAAAACCTGTGCCAATTCAACATGCAGATCCACCTTGGATTTGCTGTGGCTACCCCGAGTGCAAACAAGGGAGCAGCCGAAGGGATTTACTTACAAGTGGGCTGCCATGTGCCATTTAGTAGAGAAGCTTGAATCTTCGACTGGACTGGGTTGCTTGACACAAGGACGTTTCGCTTCAAATCGCAGAAGCTTCCTCAGCTAAAATTCTTGCTCTGGTAATCTGACTAGTCTTGAATCTTGTAATCTTTCTTCTCTACAAGATTCAAGACAGAAGTCAGACTACCAGAGCAACAATTGCAGGTTAAAATGCAACTGATCCACTTCAGTGGCCCTTGTGCGTGTTGTCTCATGTGGAATTTGTGCGCTTCCACAGAGATCTGTTGCTTTTTTTGACATATATGCTGGATTCTGAGCAGCTTGCTGTCATATTTCCTCACTGTTCATGTGCACTAAGTGACACAGAGAGAGAGAGAGAGAGAGAGAGAGAGAGAGAGAGAGAGAGAGAGAGAGAGAGAGAGAGAGAGTGGACAAAACGAGCTAAATATTAAATGGTTAATTTTTCACGGTTGTCAGTTTGATTTATCTTCTGTGGGTGCGCATGTGTGTGCATGCATGTCCTCATCATTCACAGGCAGTGTCAGCTAAATCTGCAGAAAGGTGACATCACTGGACAAATAACAACTTTCACTGGACATTTAATGGCTGGGAAACAACTGACAGCCATGAATATAAAAACAGATTTTAAAAAAACCATTGCTGGGACTGAAAAAAGTTGATGACTGTTGTTTTCTTCAGAAAACTGTCCTCTTTTGACTGGAGCTCCACATGATGTTCTGAGTCAATTCTGGATTATACAATTCATAGAAAAAAAGACAACATTCCACACGAAGCGTTACAGGCAGATGCTGTCAGGGGCATAGTAGTGGAGCAAAAAAAACAAAAAAACAAACTCACATATGCACGCATAATGCAAACTGAATGTGCACATACAGGATTCATTTATTATTAGGATTAATTTGATATTTAGCTTGTTTTGTCTTCCATGGTAACATTTTTAATAATTAGTGTGTGATACAGGGTGTCATCATAACAAGGGGAAAAAATAAAGTCAATTTTCACTTTTCTTATACTAAAATTAGTTAATACTATTTAATATAAAATGAATGTAAGCCCATATTGATTTAACTGCACAGCAAAGCCTAATAAATAAGAATAATGATGATAACAGTTTCCTCCCCCCCTAAAGTTTCTGATGAGCAGAGCCCTTGCGGACAAAAGTCGCGATTAATTACATGAAACAACAAGTCAACAATGTAAAAATGGACTAAACTGTCTGGTGCCCAGGAGAGGAAAAACAAAAAGAAGATTCAAGGAGGAAAAATGGGACCAATTGAGGTATAGTAAACATAATATGAATGACACTTTTTTTTCCCGCATTGCATCAGTGTCAACGTGTCTTTATCCATGGTTTGCTAATTCCTAATCCTAAGGCATTTCGGGGTGAAGTTTGCCTAAACTGACCCAACCCAAAATAAACTGTGTTTGGTTGAGGTGGGAATAATTGGAAGAGACTTTGAGAGGAGTTTCTCCCCGTCATTGCCCTGCCTTGGTCAACAGCAGGGCTGAGCAAACCAACACCGACCCATAACAAACAACACACACACACACACACAACACATAGGCCGGCCCGGTACATAAAACATATATATGAAAGCAAAACACGAGGGAAAAGGAGAGAAAAAACCCTCATAGCCGCTGCATTACACAGCGGCAATGAGGAAAAAAATCCCCATCAGCACAGAAAAACAATAATCACACAGACAAAAACAAGGACACAGGACGACAACCGAGATTTGAAAAGGTCCAGTTTATCAGAACACTCCAGAGGCAGCCTGTTTGGCGCTGTCAACGGCCTTGTCCGACAATCCTGGAGGGGGAGGGGCAGCCCTGAGCAGTCCGAGCAGTCCTGAACAGTCCTCACAGTCAACGTCAGAGCTGGAGAAGCTGAGGGGAGGGGGGAAGACCAGGGAGCGAGGCTTAAGTGTTGATCTTCTGAGGAGGTTTTATCACAGCGACCTTGAAGTGCAGCTGTATTTGGGGAAGCCAAATGAATAGCCAGATTAGCAGACGCCTGAAAGATTCCACAGTTCTGAGAACAGAGTGGCTCTCAATGCATCTGAATGTAGAATGTGGTCTTCACAGACGGTCAGAGCGGGTTTCCAGGGCTGCAATTCTATTCGAGATGATTTCTAACGCTGCGCAGCCACTGCCTTCCCAATTGAATCAATCATGTAGGGCAGCCTGGAAGGACCAATCAAAGCTGCTTCCACTTTTTTGATTTTCCGGTAAACCTGCATAGAAAGCCGGTCACCACCAAGCCGAATATGTACACATCTTCGACGTCCTCCACAGAAAGCATGTAAAGGCACATGACCTGCCATCTCCTCCACGAGTCCATCACGTAACCCATCACATGCGTCCCGGCAGGACAGGTCGGGTCCTCCGCCCCCGAATGTCTTGTAGAAAAAAATAGTGTCAACTGCATTCAGAGACCACTTTAACAGATCCATTTTTGTCGTTTTCCAGAAGAGCAAAGCTGCAGCCCACAGACAACACGCCACAGAAGCAGGAAAGATAAGGAGAGAGGGAGAAGAGAAAAGTGCGTCCGTCTCGGCCGAGTGCAAGCTGGCAAAAAAAAAAATCTTTATTTCTTTATCTTAATAAAGACAACAGCGTGGTACCGTTACAGAAACGCAAAGGGTTCTGCACCAACTGTAATGATGAATAACTGTCTACATGTTCTGTCAGTTGGAACGTTTTATGCTGGTTCTTGTAGTTTGCTTGTTAAAGCTTATTAATGCTTGTTAAAATGATGTCAATAAGTGTTTGTGATGTCTAAATTAAGAAGTAACATGCTACGCTGTGAGTGAATGGTCGTTATGGGTAGCTGGCAGACTCATCATCACCACCTAGTATTGCCACTCATTGCATTTATTTTTCTCATCCCACTGCTGTGGGATGAGAAAACAAGCACCTTGATTTCTATTTCACAAAATTAGATTTTCTTCACTTTCTAAGGGGTTACAAGTAACAAACAGCTATTTTGTTACTATATATGGTTAATGAAGTGCGTTTCTGAATGCAAATGACCTTGAATGTGCACGAGCATGTGCTTTAGTACATGTGGGATTTATCAACAGCTGACACTGATATGTGTATGACCAGCGTCAGCCTTTTTGATAAATCTGGGTTTCTTTGTACTTATACATGCTAAATTTTGTTTATATGACAGCATTCAGAACCTTTTCTACACACAGCTTGATAAATGAGGGCCCTGGACTATGGACAATATGAACATTTGATGGTTGAGTTAGAAATTGAGGCTATTTCAAGGGACAAGACAAGAACTTCATACTGCATTTCCTTATGAAAAAGGAGATTAGCTGACATGACACATCCAACATGATTCTTTCTGGCATTTTTGAACATGCCTGAAACTTCATGAATGCACCCCATGAAACTATGTTTGGAAGACCATGTTTCTGCTGCCACATACTGAGCAAGTACACTGTCAACCAGATATCCTGCCAACTCATCCCATCATTGGTTGGTTTAAGGTTCATGAGAACGTAATTAATTTACTTAGTAGCAATGTGGAGTTGCAGCAGTTTCTCTGCATAGCTTCCACACATCTTTTTTCCCCTATCAAATGACTGCATTTATATAGCGCTTTACAATAATGCCTCACATTCCCCCAATGTCAGGGTTCTGCCATACAAGGTGCTCACTACACACCGGGAACAACTAGGGGATTAAGGACCTCGCCCAAGGGCCCTTAGTGATTTTCCAGTCAGGATGGGATTTGAACCAAGGATCCTCTGGTCTCAAGCCCAACGCTTAACCACTAGACCATCACCTCCCCATCCATTGGTGGACAAATTTCTCTCAGTAATCTTCTTACAGGCCAGTGTTTCCAGTTGTTTATCCCAAGATAAACAAAGTGCTTGGACAAGTAAACAAGGCCAAAATAAGTGATCTGTCAGAAGAAGGCTGACTGTGCACATTTACTGATTTAAACTTTTGGTTCAGCACATAATGTAGCTTTGCTCAGATAAAAAAACAATAACAAAATAAATAAATACAATGACAGCAGATATGTTGTTAAACTTAGACCCAATATATATTAGAAAAAAAAAATACAGTCAAAGGCATGACAATAGCAGCGTTTTGAATGGAACTAAACCAACATATGTTGTTAAAAAGCAGTTTTTGTGTGTTAAAATATTATGGGTTCTCTGCAGGTGTCACAGCTTTCATACCTGTGTACTGTTGCTGGAATCACTCTGCAGGTGTGCCAGGCTCTGTCTGTCTGAGCTGCAGCTCTGAGACGATTGAGACTGGGTATAATAAATAAATAAAGACAAAATATTCTCTCAGGATAATCACAACCATTTGTCTGACAAATCTCAAATATCACCGGACAGGCATAACATCTGCACTGCACATCTCTGCTTCAACAAGGAAGAAAAGGCTATTGATGCGATGATAAAACACTGGTTTTCCTGAAATGACCAGCAATGTAGAATTCTATATTTACTCAGTGCAAAACTGTGAAAGTATCAGCTGATCATGAGAAGAATATTAGATTTTCTCCTGTCATCCATCCGTTCGTGGGAGACAATGATGTAGCTCAGTGGTCTCCAAACTATTCCAGAAAGGGCCAAGAGGGTGCAGGTTTTCTTTGCAGCCACTGACTGCAGCCACTGACTCATTGATGAACTCATCCCACCTGCTCCAAGTGATGTTAATCAGTGAAATCACCTGCTGAAGTCAGTGGCTGCAAAGAAAACCTGCACCATCTCAGCCCTTTCTGGAATAGTTTGGAGACCACTGATGTAGCGTCTAGTCTGAGTTAGTTTCTTGCTTTTTTTTGTTGTTGTTTGCTTAGGGGGGTGTTTTTTTTTGTTTTGTTTTTTTTTTTTTCAGTTCAATTTGAATTTATTTCATTTATATAGCACCAAATCACAAAAAGCTGCCACAAGTAAGGTCTAACCTTACCAACCCCTAGAGCAAGCACACAGGCAACAGTGGTAAGGAAAAACTCCCTCTGATGATTTGAGGAAGAAACCTCAAGCAGACGAGACTCAAGGGGTGACCCTCTGCTTGGGCCATGCTACCGACACAGTTGACAAAACAAATATACAGGAAATTTTTGTCTTTTCTTTTATTAGGTTTTATATAACACCTAAATAGATCCTTTTCATTTGACTGGTGAGGGAGCTTAGTTTAAAAACAAACATGGCGGGGTCTGTTTTGGTGACAGACAATGATTTGAACGAGCTTATTGATAGTGCTCATTCAACTCCCAAAATTAAACAACTAAATAAATAAAAACTTAATCTAGTATGCTGTAAGCCACCTGAAGGCATTTGCAGTATACGCTGAGACGTCTCTAACTTAAGTAGAAGTGCTGTCGTGATTTTTTTGCTGGACTGAGGAAAGCAGACGGCAGTCTGTACACGAAGAAGTCAATGCACGGCATCAGGTACAGACTACATCGCCATTTTAAGACTGTGAGAGATGTTGATATTACCAAAGCTAACAAGTTTAATTTTAGATTGGATTGTTAGTTAAAGTTCATGTTGGCCTGTTTGGAACCTCTTGACGTCAAAGGACCAGTGACGCACACCACAATGTAAGTCCCTTTTCTCTTTTTTATAAATTAATAAAATATCAATTGACAAGGATCTATTTTAGGTGTTATATAAAACAAATAATGAATGTTTTTCATTCATAAAATTGAAATAATTTTTCATGAAATGAAAGATGAAATGTTCTTTTGAACTTGGCTGCTCCTTGTTGAATGAAACATTATTTGTATATTGGTGCAGAAATGTCTTTTCTGATCTTCAAATTAATGAGTGATTTTTTTTTTTTTTTGGTCAGATTTTTCAAACACTGCTGATTTATACTGTTAAACTCGGTAAAGAAGAGATACAGTGAGGCAAATAAGTATTTGATCCACTGTCTATCTTGCAAGTTTTCCCACCCACAAAGAATGGAGTGGTCTGTAATTTTTATTGTAGTTACACCAACTGTAAGAGGTACACATCAACATCACTGTATATTAGTGCTAGTAACAGGAGCACTAAGACAGGGATTCATTGTTAATCTTGCCCGAATGGTTGCAGATATCCAGAAAATGTGTTTTTTGGATTATAGTGAAGTCAGTACATGATGTTTTAATAATCTCATGACATCACATATCATGTCATGATAAATGATTAGCTCATTAACATAAACACTGGTTTATCTTTCTAGCTTTATTGGTTGTGGAGACATTCCAGTTACAAATCTTGTGGGGAAAAAACACAAGTGATAGTTTAGCCTTAATGTGTATGCTTAAAGCAATATGCAATACAGTCACAAATAACAGAAATAGTTTTAGAAATGATGAGCTCATACAAACTGCCAAATTATTATTGTTCCTGTTTTTTAATAATGATTTTATTGTAGCCTTCGGCACAGTAAGCAGTATATGTAATGACTATTAAAACTGATTAATTTAACAGGCAGGTGCAAGGCAAAGGTGTGGTAAAAAAACAAGCAGGGTTCAGATGCACAGAGAGACAATGTTACCAAACAAGGTCAAAACGTGGCTAGGCAAAACAGCAGTGTGTGTGTGTGTGCACAAATCAGTCAGAGCGGGTCGGAGCGCAGTCTGGGTATTCGGACAGCTGTCCTCCGCAATTCTTATTCCCTCCCAGATGCACAAATTGTGGTTTTGTTGACTTTCTGCCTGATTCAGCTTGGCTTATGCTCATTCATAGTAAGTCTGATGGGACCCTTAAGTTTTTAGTATCACCACAACCACATGCTCAAGTGTAGCAGCCACCATTTGCCATTATCTGGAGACTGGTGGTTGTTGTATTTATGTGTCACTTAGCACAATTCAGTCAATTTTATTTTGTCGCACTATGACTGGCAGAGCAGCTTGAAAAGGTATGAAACAAATAAGCCCTGTACTGAGAGCACAATGATCAACACATCCTCTGAGGTATATTCCAATTTATGCAGACCATTAGAGCACAACATTGCACCTTGTATAAATCGAAAGACCAGATGTTTGGTAATGCTCAGAGTCTTTGTGCACAAAACTAATATTTCCACTTGTGGTGGTTGCACTAAGCAGGCCCTGTTGTGGTTTTTGCTGTCACCTCATTGCTGATAGTGGAGTCGTGATGGCTCATCATCTGACTGGTGCCGTCCATGCTCACCACAGAGGAGCATTTCGCTAATGCTGCAGCGTGCTGCTCCTTCTCTCTCTGTCGAACAATTTCCTCACAGCCAACCCATTCACACATGGTTTTCTGGTAACACTGTCTGACCTGATCATCCACCTGTTGGTGACAATCAGAAGGTCAGTAGAAAATGTACCCACCCCCCCGGATCATTTTTTTTTTTTTTTGGAAACCAAAGTTGTATAATTAAATTCCACACACCTCCTTCCTTTCCGACTCAGACATTCCAAACTGGTAATGGCCCAGGAGGAATGGCCACACTTCCTTACGCAGTGAAGGGTCCACGCCACCAAAGTACACCAGACGAAACAACTCCTCCTCCTCATATGTCTGAAGACAGAAGACAAGGACTTTGGACTTTGAGTAAATCTCAATGTTTCTTTATGCTTAAAAACATTTTGGTATCATGGTGGTGTCGATGCGGATCTGTAAAAGCTATGAGAACCAGTGCAGGGCTTCAAAAACAATTAGATTTTTCTTCAAGAACGCATTCACTTTATTTTTACAGTCTTAGTCATAAATATTGCTAATCAAGTCCCCAGGTGTTTAGCTCACCACTGACAGCTGCATGTGGGTAAGAAATCCTTTTTTGAAAAATTGGTTTTAGGGAGGAGTGAATAGGGCAGTAATACTGGAAATTTAAATCGATTGTATCCTCAAAAACCATTCAAATATCACCAGCAACCTACTAGCAGCCCCCTTTCCGTTAATGCACATATCAAAGGGGTAACTTGTATGGCCTTTTTGTCTTTGTTGTTTCATTTTTGAAATACTGATCAAAACAGACATGCTTTGTAGTCATGTGTAAAGTAATTGTGTATTCTACCAAAAAAATTCTGTATTCTGTGTACCTACTGTAAAATTGAATTGTTCATGTATTATCTGTGAGCAACTGTGCTGAGCTAGTTACCATGGCCAAGTCATTACAGCTGTTCATCATGTTAGCTTAGCTAATTTAACATGCAGCTGGTTTGGATACGAGCCTGTTAAGAAGCCAAAACTTTCCAGTTTTACTGCCATGTATTTAGCTCCATATGAACAACACTGTAGCTGCAACAATGCAGAATTGTTGGTCACACTGCAACTTGGGCACTGTAGAAAATGAATAGTAATCAGTTAAATGCGTAATGATGGTGAATGTTACGATAGCCCACACCGAGAAATATTGGAGAAATTAAAATCACAAAACAAATTTGAAACGTGTAATACAAATACCAATTTATATGTTTTGGTGTTGAAAGGGTTGTACATAATTATGTGTCCACAATGCAAAGTTTGTGACTAATCTACATTGAATTTACTCTACCATTCCTATCAAATCTGAACACTTGTAAATTAAGTGTTTGAGGACCTTTTAATGTTAATATACTGTTTATCTTGACATGATGTGACAACACTTTCTTACTGTGCAATCCTGGAGGAACATCTGCCACACATCTCTGGTGAGCCCTTTATAGGCATCACACGGCACATCAGGCTCCACAATGGTGTGATTGACAAGAGCCGAGAGGTGGGTGCGTACAGTGGATAGGTGGCGGCAGTATGCCAACCCTAGTCAAGAAAACAATTATTATTTGAAGCTTCAACATAAAATGAGTTAAGACTTCATAGTGTGCACAATAAGCAAGCACATACAGCCATAAAATGCCCGAGAGATGATTTGATACTTCATATTGTCACATAGCAGCTTCAAAGGAGTCCTGTGGGATGACACAGCACAGAACACTTTGATATAATGCATATATATTCTGTTTTTGTTCCCTAGAAGGTAATCAAATATAGCACACAAGAAGTTCCAAATATCACGGAAAATATGGGATATTTTAAGCAAATCTAAAACAGTGTTGGGGCCACATTTAACAATTTAAATTTAAAATATTAATAAAATATCTCTACATGTTCTTCTGTAGTGTTCGGGATTTCTGTTCATCAGTAACAGAAGGCCACTGGGTCAGCGTGTGTCTTAATGGTCTTAAAGTCAAAGCTCAATTTAGCGCAAATTACCATGTTTTGTTCTCACCTCTCATGGTTACACCATTTAGGTGTTGCTCCATCTGAGAAACTCGCCTGAGAACAGGAAGAACATGAGGACTTCCTGAGAGTGGGATGCCACATGGCAGCTCCTTGATCCATTAAATCTGGAGGATTCACTGCAGCAAGTACACAAATACATACTGCAGCAAGTACACAAACAAACACCATGGCTTTCCTCTGAAACAATGCTGCTCAAACTTAATAGAACAGCTCTGGTGGTGGATGAAAAAATATCAGCATCTCAAAAAGATATTGTGATGTATCTTATATACGAGTATGTTGTAGCTACCCATGGGGTATAAATGTGCTTTTGTATTTTGCAGGTGCACTCCCTTAAACCACTCATAAAGCTTAAACAAAGAGCAGCAATTTGTCTTACTGACAGCCCTAATGTTAACCTTTAAAAACATTTGTGGCATTGAGATAACTGACATCAGCAATGTCAGATGACGGCTAAAGTGGTTTCAAGAATGAGAAATAAATATGTCTGACAAATCAAGAAGTGGTTGACCAATGACAGTGAATGGGGCATTTTCGTTCACTTTTCTTAGAAGTTTCAGGCTTAAGCTGTTCGGCCATGGGCTCTTGTCGATATTAGGACCCTTTGATGTAATGCATATATTAATGACATCAGGGAGTTACTACCCGATTAGTAATATCCAGTCAGATTCATACAAATTAGCAGGATGGCGACTTAAACTATCAAAAACTGAAATGGTTCAGTTTGTCAGCCACTCACTAAGTGAGTGGCTGACAAACAGAATATGGTCTATGGGTCAGCTCAGTCAGTGAGTAAGGAACCGGGCTATCAATTTAGATGCTGTTAAACTTTTTGGATATCTGATATCAAAGAAGAAACATTTGAAAATAGACATTGGTAATGAGACCTGTGTTGTGTCTGTTTGATCCATAAATGAAGATAAAACCTGATGAAATTGTGGCACACCCATAAATGCTTTGAAGCAGTACAATACATGATCTAAACAGATGTCAATCCTTTCATCAAAAATTCAACAACTGCTCAGCGGTTTAAATGAGCCAAAGAACATTTATAGCCAAGAGACAAGCAACAGCTCGAAAACAGTTCAACACCACATCCATCCCACTGCATTGTAAAAAATAAAATAAAATAAAAGTAGAGGAGACAGCAGCAGTGGTTGCCAGAATAATTCTGTAAAAATAAATACAACCCCTGGCAAAAATTATGGAATCACTGGCCTCGGAGGATGTTCATTCAGTTGTTTAATTTTGTAGAAAAAAAAGCAGATCACAGACATGACACAAAACTAAAGTCATTTCAAATGGCAACTTTCTGGCTTTAAGAAACAGTATAAGAAATCAGGAAAAAAAATTGTGGCAGTGAGTAACGGCTACTTTTTTAGACCAAGCAGAGGGAAAAAAATATGTAATCACTCAATTCTGAGGCAAAAATTATGGAATCATGAAAAACAAAAGAACGCTCCAACACATCACTAGTATTTTGTTGCACCACCTCTGGCTTTTATAACAGCTTGCAGTCTCTGAGGCATGGACTTAATGAGTGACAAACAGTACTCTTCATCAATCTGGCTCCAACTTTCTCTGATTGCTGTTGCCAGATCAGCTTTGCAGGTTGGAGCCTTGTCATGGACCATTTTCTTCAACTTCCACCAAAGATTTTCAATTGGATTAAGATCCGGACTATTTGCAGGCCAAGACATTGACCCTATGTGTCTTTTTGCAAGGAATGTTTTCACAGTTTTTGCTCTATGGCAAGATGCATTATCATCTTGAAAAATGATTTCATCATCCCCAAACATCCTTTCAATTGATGGGATAAGAAAAGTGTCCAAAATATCAACGTAAACTTGTGCATTTATTGATGATGTAATGACAGCCATCTTCCCAGTACCTTTACCTGACATGCAGCCCCATATCATCAATGACTGTGGAAATTTACATGTTCTCTTCAGGCAGTCATCTTTATAAATCTCATTGGAACGGCACCAAACAAAAGTTCCAGCATCATCACCTTGCCCACTGCAGATTCGAGATTCATCACTGAATATGACTTTCATCCACAGTCCACGATTGCTTTTCCTTAGCCCATTGTAACCTTGTTTTTTTCTGTTTAGGTGTTAATGATGGTTTTCGTTTAGCTTTTCTGTATGTAAATCCCATTTCCTTTAGGCAGTTTCTTACAGTTCGGTCACAGACGTTGACTCCAGTTTCCTCCCATTCGTTCATTTGTTTTGTTGTGCATTTTCGATTTTTGAGACATATCGCTTTAAGTTTTCTGTCTTGACGCTTTGATGTCTTCCTTGGTCTACCAGTATGTTTGCCTTTAACAACCTTCCCATGTTGTTTGTATTTGGTCCAGAGTTTAGACACAGCTGACTGTGAACAACCAACATCTTTTGCAACATTGCGTGATGATTTACCCTATTTTAAGAGTTTGATAATCCTCTCCTTTGTTTCAATTGACATCTCTCGTGTTGGAGCCATGATTCATGTCAGTCCACTTGGTGCAACAGCTCTCCAAGGTGTGATCACTCCTTTTTAGATGCAGACTAACGAGCAGATCTGATCTGATGCAGGTGTTAGTTTTGGGGATGAAAATTTACAGGGTGATTCTATAATTTATTCCTCAGAATTGAGTGAGTCCATATTTTTTTTCCCTCTGCTTGGTCTAAAAAAGTAGCCTTTACTGACTGCCACAATTATTTTTCCTCATTTCTTACAGTGTTTCTTAAAGCCAGAAAGTTGCCATTTGAAATGACTTTAGTTTTGTGTCATGTCTGATCTGCTTTTTTTCTACAAAATTAAACAACTGAATGAACATCCTCCGAGGCCGGTGATTCCATAAATTTTGCCATGGGTTGTGTATATGTAAATACTACTACTATATTACAGTATAAAACCCTTGTTATAACATAATAAAAAATAAAAGGCGAATGGGGTATGGGCAGTGTTTGGAGACGCAAGCATACCAACTGAATATGCCGGCAGCACTGATGTTAATTACAGATAATTTACACACATGATGTTAATTACAGTGCATCTGGAAAGTACTCACAGCACTTCACTTTTTCCACATTTTGTTTTGTTACAGCCTTATTCCAAAATGGATGAAATTCTGTTTTTCCCCTCAAAATTCTACACACAATACCCCAGAATGACAATGTGAAAAAAGTTTTTTTCAAGATTTTTTGCAAATTTATTAAAACTGATAAAGCTAAGAACTCACATGTACATAAGTATTCACAACCTTTCAAATGAAGTTCAAAATTGAGCTCAATTGCATCCTGTTTCCACTGATCATCCTTGAGATATTTCTACAGCTTAATTGGAGTCTACCCTGATCCATGCATTTATCTCTTCTAGATTGGATTACTGCAATGTTCTATATTCTGGTTTACCACAGTCTAGCATTAGGGGTCTCCAATTGGTTCAAAATGCTGCAGCCAGACTTTTGACACGGAGCAGAAAGTTCGACCACATTACACCCATTTTGGCATCCCTTCACTGGCTTCCTGTCCCAGTGAGATCAGATTTTAAGGTTCTGCTACTAACCTATAAAATTATTCATGGACTGGCACCTCCCTACCTAGCTGACCTAATTAAACCTTACGTACCGGCCCGGGCTTTATGTTCTCAGGGTGCAGGACTACTTTGTGTCCCTAAGGTGAATAAGAAGTCTGCGGCTCACAGAGCTTTCTCTTATGTGCCCCTGTTCTGTGGAATGATCTCCCTGCCTCAATAAAACAGTCAGATTCTGTGGAGATTTTCAAGTCCAGACTTAAGACACACTTATTTTCCCTTTCATATGGCTAGCATATTGGTACAGTTTTGTTTAACGCTTTTTACTCTTAATTCATTTATTAGTAATTGGAGCGGGCTGCGGCCTCAACTTTACCTAAATTCTGGGTCTTTTAGTGAAGTTTAGGGCTAGTGGCCGGTGATCACCTTAGTATTTCTGTTTTCTTGTTGTTTAATGCTGGCAAATTATACAGTATTTTTTTTTTGTCTTTCTGATGCCTGATTCTGTTTTTCTCTCTGTTTAAGGTGCAGCTCCATCCAGATATGGGAGTTGTGTTCATTTTGGCGATCCTCCTGTACTGTGCACCAACTGTTGTGAAAGTGTAGGAACACGGACCCACAACAGGGGGCGCAAATGAACGGACAATGGAGGAAGTCAAATAACAACACTTTACTGTTGTGAATGAGCACAACAAACACGGCAGGTCACAATAGTATGCAATGAAGTCAATTTACAGAACGTGTCATGTGGGCAGGCTCGAAGATAAGAGACGTCTGTCCAAAGCAGAACCGGAACCACACGATTTCCTCCGGCACCGAACCCCGGGAATACTGGAGCCGCCAAGTCCCGAACTCCCAGGTGGCCACTGCCTCCGCTTGTCGGATCTGGTACTGCTGGCGAGGAACAAAAACAGTTAGATGTAGGTGTGTTTATACCCAGCAACACGTATGGTGGGAAATCCACCTCCACCTCTCGTCGAAAAGTCTGCTGTCAAAAAACACAAAGCAACAATATTCTTCTGTCGAAAAGACAACCTGATTGGCTGAGCTTGTTACCTCCTAAGCATAGCGATATCTCGGCAAAGAAGTGGAGATGTCGTGCTGCTGATATACGATTGAAGATCAGATGATTGGTGTCAGCTGTCACAGGTAATAAGTGACAGCTGTCACCCCGGCTGCTCCTGTGAGGCGGCGGCGCCCTCTTGTGCCTGGAGCCCGCACTCCAGGCAGGGTGCCCTCTGGTGGTTGTGGGCCAGCAGTACCTCCTCTTCAGCGGCCCACACAACACCAACAGCATTTCTTGTATATTTGTCCGTGAATTGTTCTGTAATTTATGTTTGTAGCATGGCCCAAGAAGAGGGTCACCCCTTTGAGTCTAGTCTGCTTGAGGTTTCTTCCTCAGAGGGAGTTTTTCCTTACCACTGTTGCTCTGGGGGTTGGTAAGGTTAGACCTTACCTGTGTGAAGCGCTTTGAGGCAACTCTGTTGTGATTTGGCGCTATATAAATGAAAATAAATTGAAATTACTTGCGGTAAATTCAGTTGATTGGATATGATTTGGAAAGACACACACCTGTCTATATATAAAGTCCCACAGTTGAAAGTGCATGATACAAACCAAGCATAAAGTCAAAGGAATTGTCTGCAGACCTCCGAGACAGGATTGTGTCGAGGCACAAATCTGGGGAAGGGTACAGAAACATTTCTGCTGCTTTGAAGGTCCTAATGAGCACAGTGGCCTCCATCATCATTAAATGGAAGAAGTTCAGATTCACCAGGACTCTTCCTAGAGCTGGCGGCCCGTCTAAACTGAGTGATCGGTGGAGAAGAACTTTAGTCAGGGAGGTGACCAAGTACCCAATGGTCACTCTGTCAGAGCTCCAGCATTCCTTTGTGGAAAGAGAAAAACTTTCCAGAAGGATAGCCATCTCTGCAGCAATCCACCAATCAGGCCTGTATAGAGTGGCCAGACAGAAGCCACTCCTTAGTAAAAGGCACATGGTAGCCCACCTGGAGTTTGCCAATAGGCACCTGAAGGACTCTCAGACCATGAGAAACAAAATTGTCTGGTCTGATGAGACAAAGATTGAACTCTTTTGGTGTGAATGTCAGGCATCATGTTTGGAGGAAACCAGGCACCATCCCTACAGTGAAGCATGGTGGTGGCAGCATCATGCTGTGGGGATGTTTTTCAGCAGCAGGAACTGGGAGACTAGTCAAGGTTGAGGGAAAGATGAATACAGCAATGTACAGAGACATCCTGGATGAAAACCTGCTCTAGAGCACTCTTGACCTCAGACTGGGGTGACGGTTCATCTTTCAGCAGGACAATGAACGTAAGCACACAGCCAAGATATCAAAGGAGTGGCTTCAGGACAACTCTGTGAATGTCCTTGAGTGGTCCAGCCAGAGTTCAGACCTGAATTCGAATGAACATCTCTGGAGAGATCTGAAAATGGCTGTGCACCGATGCTCCCCATCCAACCTGATGGAGCTTGAGAGGTGCTGCAAAGAGGAATTGGCAAAACTGCCCAAAGATAGGTGCGCCGAGCTTGTGGCATCATATTCAAGAAAACTTGAGGCTGTAGTTTCTGTCAAAGGTGCATCAGCAAAGTATTGAGCAAAGGGTGTGGATACCTATGTACATACATGATTTTTCAGTTTTTTTATTACAAATAAATTTGCAAAAAAAAAAAAAAAATTGTGGGAAAAAATGAATTTACTCCATTTCGGGAATACGGCTATAACACAAAATGTGGAAAAAGTGAAGCAGTGTGAATACTTTCCGGTTGCACAGTACGTAGTCTGAAAATGTAAGGGGCTGCAGAATCCATTTTATCCTACTGATATGTAGCCTACTCAATACTTAACATACATGATTTTGTTTTTCAGAAATCCTCATATTAACATACCTTGTACAAATACAGCAAAATTATATTAATATGGGAATGTGATATTTTCAATCTAATTCATTATATTATTATATTTATTATATTTTCAAAGTGGTTCCTATTATGTAACAGCAGAGTGGCATAAACAGTAAGTGTGCTTGTTTCCCAAACAAGTATCCCAGGTTTAAGGCTGTCTGTGGCCCATTTGCCTTATACTGCTGGAACTGTTTTAGAAAAGCCAGATCAAATCCCTGGTGGTGGCCTGGGGCAAATGGGAACCAGTGGACAATAAGAAACATCTGCATTTAAATTCTCCAGGGCCAAAGCCCATGGGTCGGGGGTCTGGGGGGCGCTTCAGGCCCCCAGACGCCAACGGTTTCTAGATAAGCTCAGATGCATTCTGAGCATCTAGAACAGTAATTTTAATGTTTTGAGAAGACCATAAAGTGGACACCATTTGACTTATACAATTTGAAACTTTGGATATAAGTACTTTATTCTGAGAATAGCCAGCACTGATTTTATTAACATCCTGGTGTAAATAAGGTATCACCACATGTGTAGAACTCAAAAAGAATGATAGGTTGAGTTCTCATTAAAAAAACAACTGCAATGTGGTAAAATGTATTCAGAAATATGAAAGAACAGGCTCTTAATAATTATTAACTATCGCATACTGTATTTTTTTTCTCAAGATTTTTTTTTGCATAAGTTTGACACAACAAAAGATCATAACTTTAGGATAAATTACTTATCATGAATATAATTTTGGAAGTGGCACTAATGACAACACTCATACTGAACATAATTTCGCTTGCATAGACTGATTTTGTAGATCAAGCAATAATTGCAGATGGGCTTTCTGATTTCCTTTTCTAACTTTCAGAATTTAGTAAATTAGCATATGGTCCATTGATACTTATGTGTAGACACTAATCCCTAGAGGCAACTATTTTTGGTTTCAAATCTGGGAAATGCAGTCCCAGATAATTCCAAATGTGACAAACAAAAAACAGGCGTTGTAAACAAGTCAATGCTGCTAAAAATACAAACTTGCAGAAACAAAGATACAAAGATATTCTGACATGGTTTTGCACATAAGACTGGCATAGCATATTTCAAGTACACACATATATGTCAGAAGGTGGGGGGACATACCATATTCTGTCCCCCTGGTTGAAAAGGGGGGGGGGGACATGTCCCCCCCATCCCCCACCAAATTGTGCCCATGATTTTTTTCATGTTTTTCTATACAGAATTATTCTGCAAACCATAGCTGCCATTTTTTTCAACTGTAACGACAATGTTTACTTTTTATTTATTTTTTTCTAGTGTGCTATGCTGATGACACCCAGCTCTACTTATCTTTCCTGTCAAAAAAGTCTACGCTTTATAATCATAGAAGAGTCTACAATTTCACTGCAGCTCTTAGCCTGCATCTGAATCATCCCAAAGTGAATTAAGGACCATCACCTTCAGCTAGAAGTGATGTTTCTCATGACCAAATCGATTAGCGACAACCATCTACCTTTACAAAATATATTTCATCTGTGAACATGCAACCCAACTCCAGGTATAGACACTTGTTATTTCACACCTCAATTGCTGTGTTATCTCACACCTCAAATAATCCAGGATGAAGCCTGCATCATTTTCAGTCAACAACATCTTAAATAAATCAGAAGTCACACTTCACTTATTTTCTCTGCACTTGTTCCAAGTAGTTGCCTGCGTCAGATTCACATCCTTGTTGTTTGCTACAAGGCAGTGACTAAATCTGTACTTGATGTCCTCTGTGCTCTGCTCAGTAACGATGCGTAATGTTGCCACCTCGAAATTGCCTCATGCATCAGCCTAAACCCTCTGCAGCAGCCCTGTACTGATGGAATGATCTAACCATCTGAGCACCATGCAGTCTTTAAGAAATGGCTACAATCGTTCAACAAGTGCAAAACCGCCTTTACACACCACACCGCAAAGAACTTTAAGACTGCACGTCTTGCTGATGTGTCTTGTAAGCTTCCAAACTTTGAATTTTTTTTTTTGTGACATGTAAAGTCACTTTGGATAAAAGCAAATGCCAAATGCAAGAATGCAAATGGTAACTGATAGATTTTATATCATTTTTTATCCACCTTGGTACACTCAAATGAACACAGCTGGAAAGTTTCTGCATGATAAGAATCACTCTGATCAACTGAAATCTACCCAGAGCAGTTCAGAATACAATTTCATTGCTCTTGATTCCTGGTGGGGAAAAAGGTCATGCAACAACAATTATTTATGCAAACTAGAATTTGTGCGTAACATCAACACCATCACAATCAATTATATCAGAGTCCATGATTAAGAGATTATTTGAACAGGAGTCTCTCATTAAAGAAGAAATATTCAATCATTTGTCCACAATCAGCTGGAAAAGGTTATTGCTTTGTAATCTGATAACAACAAAAGGTTGTGACACAAAGTGGCAGAGAGAGTGTTCAGCTTCAATAAAGAGGCACATCAATAAATCCTCCTTGAAGGCAGAGAAGATCTCAGGAGGATATTAGATGGAGAGAATTAAAGTAAGGCAAGCTGACAGATGATTAAAGGTGTGGTAGAATTACAACTGTTTCTTGAGAGCAAGTGGGCCTCTTCAGGACAGCTACAGGACCTCTTAGGAACAACCAGAGTTCCTGTTTTGGCGGGGGGCTGTTCACTCAGTTGAAGTGAGAAGGAAGTGGTCAGAGGGGGAGGATTTGTTATGAACACTGGAACAAAGGAGCAACATGTTCATGAAAAAGCAACAGTGTCTAAAATGTTTCTGTGGAAGAAAAAGACTCTTACCAAACTCTGATTGGCTGTTTGGAAAGAGGATGCGGAAGACATAATCTGTGGCTTCATCCTCCTCTTTATCTGAGACAGAGTCAGAAGATCCAGATCCTTGAGGAGCCCTCTTCCGCAGCCGAGGAAACACCTTTCCCTGCGATGAGAGAAATAATACCAAACAAATTCCAACACAGTCTGAGTTCCAGATACTCCATTTGCAAAAGAAGTAGACATTTTTCGTGTAGTGGTGCGACAATTGTGACCATTTGATAATCAGCACTGCTAACAATGCATCTACTCTGAACTCTTGATTTTTGTATATTACTGCTGCTTTGTGTTCTGGACCTGACATCAGGAATGATTTCCGGTGCTGACCTTTCCTCTCTGGGACCAAAGCGGGGGGTCTAGTTGGCCGTGGGGAAGCAGTCCATTCTCTAGGCAGGAGAGGAACTGAAGCAAGTGGCCCCCTTTGGGGAAGCGAAATGGAGGCCTCTGGATCCCGTCCTGACTCACCAGCACCACAGTTCCCCCACTGTCCACTAGAGATGATGACCACAACGAAGGAGCATTTACCTCATTACTGTAAACTGAATTATTACCAGCACCAAAAGTGCTTTTGTCACTGCCACTATAGTTGTAACCAGGATTTAAAAAAAAAAAAAAAAAAAAGCTATGGACCAATATTCATAAGCCAAGAATGCATTCAATTTACATTTACAGTATTATGGGTTGGGGGTTCATATGCCTCATGTATTTCTAATGAGTGCCCCCTCTAGGTAATGATTTCTATTATTATTCTATTCTATTATTATTTCTACTGTTCAGTAGGTTTTCACTTGTAAATACATATATTTGTAAGCAGGTATTTGTTCAAAGCTTTCAGAGTATTAAAACCATAATGAATAAAAGTAGGCCTGGCCTCAATTATAAAATCCATCAAATTTTGTAAATGATTTTGGATAAAGCTGTGGAGACAGGAAAACATCTCATTTCTGTATGCTGTGAACAATGCAAAGCTCAATGAGATATTCTGTGATTTTGAGTTTTAATAATCACCTGAAATGAGGAAAAATTTAATTAACATTTTGAGATTGCAATCTTTGTTGACTTATGTGCCCATGGTGCATTCACAGACAACACTAGATAGAAAAGTACTGAAACACTGAAATCCAAAACTACATAAATTTAGGCATCATTAAAATAAAATCAAAAAGCAAAGATGTTGCAAAAAGAATAAACCTCCCCCTGCCAAATACCAAATAACTGATGATAAAGCATGCCAAGCATTAAAGACTAAATAAAAATATGTGACTAGTGTTTATCTTTAAAACTGAGCTCTTTTGGGTGAAATATTCTATAATTACACAACAACATCAAGTTATTCTACTCTTTTCCGAATCAGACAAAGTGCTATGAACCTAAAAAAATAACACGATTTTATTACTCTGAAATGTTTTGCTATGTGCCTTAAAGCTACACAGTGTAGGATTTAGTGTGATCTAGTGGTGAGGTTGCCGATTGCATTATACTGTCACCGGTTGCAATTTTGTGTCCCTTCACATTTTTGTCTTGTTTGATGATGGGCATTCGTGCTCCTTTGTCTTCTCTTGTGTCAAGCAATATGTATGATCCTCCATTTCCCAGAAATGGGGGTTCTCGCAGTTGCTCGCCAGTTAGTGCAGCAGGTAACTGAAACAATCCTTCAAATGCTGATGCAAGCACCAAATTCAGCACAAATACTCCTTAGACATTACTCTTTTGAAAAAAAAAAACAAAAAAACATACTGCCACTTGAATTTTCAATTCATTTAAAGTATTAAACAGGGGTCAAAATAAAAAAAATGCGCCAATCATATTGAAAAATATACCACATTACTTGTCTGAACATAAAGATTTGAAAAAGGTATAGTTTGGCCTATCTATGATTAAATGTTATGGCGTTATGGGGGGAAAAAACAGCAAGAATGGTGACAAAAGTCAATTTCAGTTTGTACAGGGGTCAAAAATTAAAGATGCTTCAATTTTGGTAGAAAGTGGTGCAAATTATTGGTTGTCCTAATAGGATTAATAAATGGAATAGTTTTGACTGTGTTGAATGCTTGGTCTCCAGAGTAAAGGTCAAACAATGTTGACATTCATTGGATTCTATGACATGTGATATATGTTACCCCCCAACATGATAACTAAGCATGACACATGGTCCAAACTATTCCTTCTTAAAACCCTATTAACTCAACCAATAATTTGCATCACTCTTTATCAAAATTGAAGCAACTTTAACTTTTGAGCCCTGTACAAACTGAAATTGACCTTTGTCACCATTGTTGCTGTTTTTACCCAAAAACTTAATAACATTTAGTTATAGATAGTCCAAACTAACATTTTTAAATTTTGAGTCCTGTGTAATTCTTCAATTGACCCCGACCTGGCAGCCTATTTAAAACTCAAGTGGCCAGTCCCTTTTTTCAAAAGAGTAATATCTAAGGAGTATTTGTGCCGGATTTGGTCCTTGCTCACCATTTGAAGGATTCCACTGTAAATATTCTGTTATCTGCTGCACTAAGTACATAGGGTATAGGGGAGCAACTGCTGATTCATCTTCTTTTCTCTAGTTTTCTGGTCACCTGCAAAATATGAAAGGCAGAGCAAGTATGTCCTTTTGGACTACTGTATCAACATGACCACCTCCATGAGGGGGCCCGCTCCCACACAGATATGAAGGGCACATTCTCAACTGATCAAAACACACAATTTGTTGTTGCAGGTAACAGAATAATGAACACATGGTAATAAATGCTATATTACATTTCTGCTAACAAAGGCCCCTAAATCCTACACACTGTAGCTTTAATAGACTACTTTAAAAAACTGTAAATAATTCTGCATAATGTGTGTGTATAGATTAACATTTGAAAATGACAAAAAATCTTTTATTGTCATACTAACAAAGAACAAACATAAAAAAATGAAATTCCCACAGAAACATGAGGGTTATTACATCTTTTTCACAGCCTGGTCTAATAGTACTAGACTAAAAGGTTTGTGTCACCGACCTTGCTGGTGACAGTGCAGGTAAACTATTTCCTCTAAAAGGATTGTCATAGCGTAGTCCCAGTACACACTGAAAAACACGAGATCAGACAGACAGCAAAAAATAAATAAGTAAAAACCTGCCTTTTTGTGCAGAGTGATAAAACAGCTGCCACGCTCAGCTAATTATTTTAATTACGAGTTAACTAAGAAGGAACATTAATTTTATGGCTAATAAAGAGAGTAATCCAGAGTGTGCACATGCACAAACAGGCACAGAGCTGCATATTGCAACAATCAATTTTTTGTTTTGTGGGAGAGATGAGCGAAACCATGGATACAGAGGAACATAACAGGGTTTGGTAGTTTGAGAGATGTCTCAGTGTCTCAGTCAATGAGCCATCTGCTGGCAGTTAGTGTGCTGAAAATAAGTCTCATCACAGCAGCAGCATTTACGCCACATGCAAACCCCTCGAGCCTCACACAAACACGCTGCATTATTCAGTAACACTCAACTGTTACACAAACAGCAGAGACGAGCAGCAAACACAACGTGCACAGTTTACGTGGCTTCATATAACCTTTACATATGATTTATTAAACTAACTAAATATGTTTTCTTAAGGGGTAGATCAAATATACATCAAAATGCTAAATAATAACATGAACAATGAAAACGCAATGAGATGTTTGTCACTTTGCTGACAGATAGCATGACTATGATACTATTGCATCTGGTACCTGCGCTCATAATCCAGGTCTCCAACAGAACTATTCATGAGCTGATTGGGCGTCCACTTCAGGGTCATGAGGTCAGCAGTCTGGTGCAGAGAGAGGTAACCTGGAATGGCCTCCATGTCATCCCTCTGAAACAGCCACGAGGAAAGAAGACATTTTCGTTTGGAACCAGGCAAACAGACATGTCGGAGGAGAAAAACATGTTATGCACATTTTGATCAACAACCCATATTAACATCTGTAACCCTTAAGAAAGGATGTGTTTCTGTGCCTGTTGCTTTGAAAGTAAAGGAATGGCTGTTTAACCCCACACCCTCCCCCGTTAACCTCTCACTCAGAGGGTTTGACTGTACGTAGGGATGTCACCTAATCATATGACTGTTATTTGGCATTATGAGGGCCGTGTCTTTTTTTTTCCCACGATGCAGCCAGTGGGCTAAACATCACTGTGTGTGGTCAGTCAACCAGTCAGTCAATCAGGTCAAATACCAAACTTGGTATATACAGTATGCACAGTGACCCAAGAAGCCTATTAATTTTGGGGTAGAACAGTCAAAGGTCAATGTCACTGGAGCATGCTTTGGAAAAATCATGTGAGTGCAAGATGTTTTTTTAACTTCTCAATTGCCACCAAAGTTTGTATGTGTGTTATATTGTCTCAAGAAGCATACTGTCTTTGGGGTCAAAAGACCAACGATCAGTGTCACTGAAACACACTTTGTAAAAATGTTGTGAACACAATCATTTCTTTCCTAATTGCCTGATTGTCACCCAACCCGGTATGTGTGTTCAGCTGGTGGCCCCAAGAAGCCTGTTGATTTTTGGGTCAAAATGTCAAGTGTTAAAATCATTGAACTGCACTTTGCAAAAGCCTTTCGCAGAAAAGTGTCACTTGTCAATGGGATGCTTATTAACATTTTCCCAGGGTGCCATGGATTAGGGCAGACTATGCACTTACAGTAGTGTTCAGAATAATAGTAGTGCTATCTCTGGGACGAGTGCTTTCTCTGGGACTTCTGCACAGAACAAAGAGACCAGACAGACAGGAGACAGAGACAAGAAGAAGAGGAGTGTCTCTCCCTTATTTAGCAGGAGTAGGGGGAAAAACTACAGAGGATCTTCAGACAGCACAAAATCCCAGTTTACTTTAAACCTGTTAACACCTTGAGACAGAAATTAGTTCACCCTAAGGACAGGATCCCTAGTTACAAACAGAGCAATGTCTATCAGATGTCAGGAAAACTGTAACAAACACTACATTGGTGAGACTAAGCAGCCGTTACACAAAAGGCTATACCAGCACCACAGAGAGGGCGCCAGTGGACCTCAGTCTGCAGATCATCTCCACCTTAAAGACACTAACCACATGTTTGAGGACAAGGAAGTTAAAATCTTAGCCAGAGAGAAGAAATGGTTTGAGAGAGGGGTGAAGGAGGCATTGTATGTGAAACAGCTGAAACACAGCCTTAACCGGGGAGGGGGTCTGAGACATGCTTTGTCCCCTGTTTACAATGGGGTACTCAGGTCAAAGCAGTTTCAGTCTTTTGTTCATAATGAGTCATTCATGTCATCAGGAGAGCCGTTGGGAGAGGCGTCAATCCCATCGTTAGGAGGGACAGCTACCCTGTCATTAGGAGGGTGCTAACTAGAGCACAATAGGTGCTAATTAAAGCAATTGTTTAGTCACTAGCCAATAGCAGTCTGCCTCTCGGTGGGAGGGGTCTGGTTAGGTTTAAAAAACTCTAGCTTTTGTGGCTCCTGTTTGTTCTTCTCTGCAAGGGTCAAGACAGAAGTCAGACTACCAGAGCAAGAATTTTAGCTGAGGAAGCGTCTGCGATTTGAAGCGAAACGTCCTTCCGTCAAGCAACCCAGTCCAGTCGAAGATTCAAGCTTCTCTACTATGGAAACCACCTAGACAACTGAGAGCCTTCACAGAAACACAGTGACACTGTCTATAAAAACACACACAACAGCGTCTCCATCTGCTGAGGTAACTGAGAACTTTCCACAGCAAGGACATTTTAACTCTGGTCTATAAATCCCTCATTGAATCACTTCTTATTTTCAGCATCTCATACTGATACAATTTCATCACTATCAAACAAAGAAATAAGCTTCTCCGCACTATCAGTCATGCAAGCAAAATAATTGGCTCATCCAAACCCCACTGTCTGAACTATACAGTCGCTCGGTGATCAGGAAAGCCACCCTGATCACTGAGGACCCCTCAGACCCCCTTCACAAGCTCTTTTCAATTACTGCCATCAGGCAGGTGGTACAGAGTTCCTCTGGCCTGCAAAAATATTTACAAGAACTCTTTCATCCCCTCCACTGTAATAGCCCTTAATAAGACCAGATAGACCCATGTGCTGTCAATTGTGTTGTCAATCAATCAATTATTATTTTTTTCAGTGAAGTTTTGTGTGAGTGTTTCATGTATTTTATGAGCCAGTTTTTGAAGAAGAATTTCTGTGACCTTTGTGGGACAGACAATAAAGTTTATTCTATTCTATTCTATTGACCGATGTTGATGAATAAATTGTGGATGTGCTGCTTCTAAATCAGAACCAGCGTGTCCAAAATCAATGTAGAGAAATTATTATTTTTCCGTTCAAAACAGCCACGTTGGAAAGATTTATCAGTACTGAAATTTCCCCTTAACTCCGATCATGCACTGGATTCCATCGCAAGCCGATCCGTGTGTATGTGTGTGTGTGCGTCAGTGTGTGTGCGCTTTTGGAGTCCAAAGCGCAGATGGTTTTCACCCTCCACAGTCTTCCTCTTCCTCAGCAGGGTGCAGATTCAACCAGTCATCTATTATATTATATAATATATATATTTGTCTTTTAAACTTGTTTTATGTCAAACACAGCACTTGATGCAGCAGGGGTGCTCTGGCTGTAGAGGACTGTATCTCTTCCCGGTGTACAACTGTGCTTTGGCTGACTTTCACCACAGGCATTGCCCAATCAAATTTCTTCTACTTTTATATTGTAGTAACAAGTAACGGAGATGTTTAAGGGAAATGTATTGGAGTAAAGTATACATTTTTTTTTTTAGGAAATGTAGTGGAGTAAAAGTGAAAGTCGCCAGAAATTTAAATAATGAAGTAAAGTTTAGATACATTAAAATTCTACTTAAGTACAATAAAAAAAAGTATTTCTACTTCGTTACATTACAACACTGACCTACTTCGTTCACAGAGAAACTAACATTTGCTGTTTGGTATGCTTATGTATTTTGGGTCAAGGATGATCAACACCAAAACATAATGTTGACAGGACTAATAATTTTGGAGAAACTACAGATATTAGCAAACAACACTGAACAATGGATGTTGACAAAATACATTCTAGACTCTCACGCCAATTCAGCAGGGGGCGGTAAATCATCTATATATTAAAAGTGAAGTTGCCTCTGTGTACATGTATGCATGCACACATATGTGATTTTATTTAGTAAGTTCAGTGTAAGTGCATAATGTAACTGTTAATACAATAAAAAATACATGGATGACACAAGCAAGTGAAAACACTTATTTCCATTGTGGTCCATTTAAAAATCAAATGGCAAAATAGAAGTAGTAATAAAATAAAATAAAATAATAATAATAATGATGGCAATAATAATGATAACAGTGTGTATATGATAACAAGAACCTAAACAATTTATAAATACATTAAGACAGCAAATTAAGATAGAAAAATTACGTAATTCACAGTAAATAAAAGGGCTGAGTTCTTCCTCTAAAAACTGTTGAGGTCTAAGTTTCTAAAAAACATTCTGGACTAACACACCATTTCAAATCATTATAGAATCTTTTCATAATTTATTCCCACCCTTAAAATGTCAGCTACCTATTTTTTAAACACTACCCAATCAAGAGCCTGTGGATCCCCAGGGGCAACGCACTAGTTCAGAATATTGCCTTAATTAGGTTACTATCAGAATATTATTGTCCATGAAAATACAGCTAATGACACAACTGTTTAGCACTGCATTATAGTGCAGTGCACAACTCTCACTGGTTATGGAGATTTTGAACTAAAAGTAAATCTTTTGCTATGCTGCAGCTCCTTCATTAATATTTCAGTATGTTCTAAGTAAAACAGTTGCCGTTGAATCCATTTTGAGTCAGCACAGCAGGCTGATATGCAGAATGTTTGTTTCTTAGAGCTTTAACTACATTAAAATATTCCTCTGGTATATAGTATCAAACAATTATATTCTTATAAATGGTGGCAGTTTTATAATGGGGTCAACCCTTTCACACAGAGGAGCTAATTTGTTTGTACACAATGCCTTAAAAAAAATAAAACAAAACAAAACAAAACAAAAAACTTATGTTCAACCCTGAACCCTCGTTATCTCAAAGCAAGAGAGAAAAGAGGATTAAGATCATTACCGGTTGCACAAGTACATTGTTTTTGCCAAACAGAAGAGTCGCTCTGCTGTTTTGATGCAGTGACTCCACATATTCACGAGCTGATGGTGAGGGGGACGCACGTTCATCCATGCTGCTGCTAGAATGCCGCTTCTGGATCTGAAACAGAAAGAAAAATTAACATACATGTATGCAGGGTTGATATGCCTGATGGACTTTCTCCATATTTTCCTGCTCCTCCTCCTCATTCAGCTCCTTTCCCTTCAAATCTTCTTTTACTCTATCCATCCACCTTGCCTCTTTTCCAACATGTACCTCCATTCTCATCACTTTTTAACTAACATTCATTGACTGTTCTCAACATGTTCAAACCACTTCAAACTACTTTTAGATATCACTCCTACTTTTGTTGTGCCTCTGATTTTCTCATTATGTTTTGTGGTCGTCTTTGTAACTCCACACATCCATGTCAGCATTCCTGTTTCTACCACAGCCATCATCTCTTGCACTCCCTTCACTGCCCATGTCTCATTGCTGTCTTACAGAAACCTGTCTTTTACTCACTCAGCACTCCTGATACCCTCGACCAGTTGTTCCATCCAGGTCACACTCTGTGGGGTTATTTCTGCAAATCCTCCAACTTCAGCTACCACTTACAGTAGATAGTTAAACTTATTCACTCTTTATAATACCCATCCATGCAAGCATTTCATTCTTCAAGCTTAATGCCTTTTGGTGCTGCATAACACAATATCACCTGTAAAATACAGACACCAGGAGGATTTCAGTTTTAATCTCAAAAGTCAACACATGCATAACCAGACCCCTCCCCCAAACAAACAAACAAAACAACAAAAAGGTAGATTCTTGACACAGACTTGCTTGTTCTTGTCCAGTCATGTAATTCTACTCTTAACACATGTCCTCACTCCACAGTACATGCAATCTTGCACATCTCCAAAAAAATGCTAAACAACTAAAAAATGCTACTTTGTTGACTTGCAGAAGCAATTATAGCAGGTCAGCAAAAATTTGTAACAGTATTTTACATTGTATATATTGTTACAATGTCTAAATTGTAAAAATTTAGATATTTGTTCGCAATAAAACAAATTACCTTTGTACAGCTGCATCATATATGATGTAATGATCAGGGGACAGTGGCATCAGAAACAACAAAGCAGAAATGCGCATATGTACTTTTCCCTCCAGAGTTATAAAGCAGAGTAGCACATAAACTGATAAGTCTATGGATACTGTAATAACAGCAAATTGTGTTTATGGTAGTGAGGATCACTGCTTTGGTGGCCCATAACTACTTGGACAGCTACACATGTTTGTAATTTTGCCTTTGTACATCTACACAATGGAGTTCAAATCAGGGGGATAAATAAATAATCAATACAAGTTTCTAGTGTGGACACTCAACTTTAATTCAAGGGGTTTAACAAAAATAACTACCATTTTGGAACTGCAGCCATTAATACATAGTGCTTCCATTTTCACAGGACATACATATGGTAATTGGAAAAACTAAGTACTACTAAGAAGTATTTTTAATACAAATCATCACTTTTAAAGTCCGTTTTCTGTACAGAAGTCAAAGGATGAGAGAATGGATTTAATTAACTTTTCCAAGTCACCCTTGGACTTAATTTACATCAATCATTACGAAACACAAAAGAAGGATATAACGTCTTCAGAGAGTCTTGGTGGCTTCCTTTGCCAATAAGTATCCTTCTTGTATAGTCACTTTTTGAGAACTGCCTAGTCCATACAGATTTACCATACAGTCCAATATTGTTTGTATTTCTTAATGATTGATGTAAATGAAGCCAAAGAAGTGACTTGGAAATATTCATGTATGATCTGTTGCACTCTAAAAAAAAAAAAAAAACATTTCATGGGGTTAACTTAACTTAACGTAACTTAAATCGAAGAGTATTTTCAGAATGGAAAAAGACAGCAGTGAAGTGGTGCACTTGTTTTCACAAGACAAGTTTCTTGGTTCAAGACCACCTATGAATGTGGAGCTGGGTTAAGAAAGGCATCTGATGTAAAACTTGTGCTACATCAACAAGCAGATCCATCTTTGATCTGCTGTGGTGACTCAAGTGTGAAGAAAAAAAAACAAACAGTGAGAAGCTAAAGGAACTCACTTTTTTCAGAATAAGTAAGATTCTTCTGTTCACATTTTAGTAAACTTGATAACTTACAAGATACTTGTACGTGAATCTTGGTTAACTTCAACTGCATTGTGATCCAGTGTGGTGTGCCAAGATTTAGGCAACTCAGAATATTAATTAAAATGTAGTGCTGACAAATCAGCACCATAATTGTCACATTTCATTACTATCATGTGTCAAACATTTTGATGTAACAGCCATTGGAGATGTGGTAACTTAATACTCATTAATATGCAAATACATGCCCCCAAGCAACCCTAAAATTGAATCAGCTTATCTATTCCCCAGACAGTAACAGTGGTGTATGTACAAAGTGAAATAATATCCGACATGTGCATCATGGTGAAACTTAAACAAAGTGAATGTATCCACTCAGTATTTTAGTCTAATTTTTAATCCAATCATAATTGCAAGAATAGTTTTGAAGATCAGATTGATTTAAGTCATTCATAAGACTGTCATTTATCCACTTTATAAAACTTGGAGTTTGAGTAAAAAAGTGGGTCAAGGAAGGATTGAATGGAGGAGTGAGTGTGTTAACCCACAGGAATTCAGTTCTTAAGTTTTTGTAATTTATGGATGTGTGTTGGTAGGTGAGGAAATGTAAGAGAATTTTACATGCGATGATCGAATGAAATGATGAATGAGGTTGTTTATTATTTATTTACATTTTAGAATTATGAATTATGTAAATTGTAGAATTATGAATTATGTAAACTGTAGAATTCTGAATCATGTAATTTGTAGAAAGGCCCAAGCAGGGACAAGAGGTGTGAATTAGTTGACGCTATAAACTCTTTGTGCATCACATCAGTCACAAACATTGCTCGATCTACAGCATGTTGACTGCATTGTCCCTGTCAAATAAACAAATAAATGAAATGAAATGGACTGTCTTAGACTGATGTATATTGCATATGAAATGTGCACATTCTCACTGCATGCTCTTCCTTTAAAAATGTCAATTTCCAAGTAAGAAATTGCACATCCATGTTTGATGAGAATACGTGTCATCTATAGATCTGGCCCCAGTGCTCACGGGCTTGAGCAGTGAAAAATACAAAGCACCAGCTAACTGTAAAAGCCACCGTATCATTGTAGGACAGGCCAACCTGACCTGAGTTTGATAAGTATTAAGGTTTCAGAGACACTCTGTATTTTTCCCGTGTACACAGTCTGCTTCACTTAATACAGCAATCTTAGCAGCTCATCTTTAACCAGACAGAACGCCTTTGAGAGGAAAATGTCTGAGAGCAGTCAACCACTGAAGTCCTGCCAGACTTTGTATTCATCACAATAATGTACTTCATCACAATAATGTATGCACAGGGGCTTAAGTGAGGTAACATCACTCGTGATCATACTTACGCACAGAGCTGGCCTCTTGGTGGGAGAGTCCTGTCTGCAGTATCCACCATGGATACGATGTCTTTGCACCAACTCATCAGCAGAGGGGTCTGTCCAGAAGTGATCGGCTGTCTTCATCTTTGTGTACTCCAAAGCACAAGGCCCAACTGACACAATGAAGGTGTACAGTCACATGGTGCAGACACCCACTGTAACACTGTGTTCAGCATCAGATTACATTCAGCATCCTGTTTGCATACTTAAAAAGGGACACTGAATACAATATTTTTCATAGCTGTAACAAAATAATGGCCAAGAATGAGCCATCAAAATGGTATGAAGTACTTCCTGATAGTTTAAGGGGGACAATTAAGTCTGAACTATATATAAGGTTTCTGTGGTCACCACATTTTCAATGAATTGAGATTGAATTGAGTAGGATAGAGCTATGATGTAAGCTAACACTTCTCATGTCGTAGTTACCCAACAAGGAGGCGAGGATAGGCCCATCTACAGGGTCCATGAGAACAGCCTCTTTCTCATAGTATTTACTGAAAGAGACAAAATATTGCACATTCAGAGGTAACACAGTCTTCCTCCCAACACCAACCATTACATAGCACCTACTCTATTAACACACCTGCTGTTCTCCACTAGGTATAGGACAATCTTGTCCAGCACCTTCTCAAAGAGAGCCGTGCGGATCCACAGGTTCTTGACAGGCTGTGGGCTGAGGCTGGGCAGTCGTGTCATCTTACGTAGGCTGTCCTGGCTTTGCAAGCTTTGGTTTTTTCTACAAGAGGACAGAGAGCAAAAGACAAGATGTTTTAAAATTGCATGTATACTCAAAAAATGAGCAGATCCACTCATGAAGCTCTGACGTCATAGGCAGCATGGAGTTCAGGAGATGAAATCACAAAGCTTTGGCATACTCGATTGTTTATGGATGGGCCAGAGTTCCAGCACAAATCATTTCAAGCTGTCCTGTAAAATACACACAGTAAGTATAGATACTTTTGACATATACAGTAGTGTTCAGAATAATAGTAGTGCTATGTGACTAAAAAGATTAATCCAGGTTTTGAGTACATTTCTTATTGTTACATGGGAAACAAGGTACCAGTAGATTCAATAGATTCTCACAAATCCAACAAGACCAAGCATTCATGATATGCACACTCTTAAGGCTATGAAATTGGGTTATTACTAAAAAAAAGTAGAAAAGGGGGTGTTCACAATAATAGTAGTGTGGCATTCAGTCAGTGAGTTTGTCAGTTTTGTTGAACAAACTGGTGTGAATCAGGTGTCCCCTATTTAAGGATGAAGCCAGCACCTGTTGAACATGCTTTTCTCTTTGAAAGCCTGAGGAAAATGGGACGTTCAAGACATTGTTCAGAAGAACAGCGTAGTTTGATTAAAAAGTTGATTGGAGAGGGGAAAACGTATACGCAGGTGCAAAAAAATTATAGGCTGTTCATCTACAATGATCTCCAATGCTTTAAAATGGACAAAAAAAAAAAAACAGAGACGCATGGAAGAAAATGGAAAACAACCGTCAAAATGTATAGAAGAATAACCAGAATGGCAAAGGCTCACCCATTGATCAGCTCCAGGATGATCAAAGACAGTCTGGAGTTATCTGTAAGTGCTGTGACAGTTAGAAGACGCCTGTGTGAAGCTAATTTATGTGCAAGAATCCCCCGCAAAGTCCCTCTGTTAAATAAAAGACATGTGCAGAAGAGGTTACAATTTGCCAAAGAACACATCAACTGGCCTAAAGAGAAATGGAGGAATATTTTGTGGACTGATGAGAGTAAAATTGTTCTTTTTGGGTCCAAGGGCTGCAGACAGTTTGTGAGACGACCCCCAAACTGAATTTAAGCCACAGTTCACAGTGAAGACAGTGAAGCATGGTGGTGCAAGCATCATGATATGGGCATGTTTCTCCTACTATGGTGTTGGGCCTATATATCGCATACCAGGTATCATGGATCAGTTTGGATATGTCAAAATACTTGAAGAGGTCATGTTGCCTTAGGCTGAAGAGGACATGCCCTTGAAATGGGTGTTTCAACAAGACAATGACCCCAAGCACACTAGTAAATGAGCAAAATCTTGGTTCCAAACCAACAAAATTAATGCCTCACAGATGTGAAGAAATCATTAAAAACTGTGGTTATACAACTAAATACTAGTTTAGTGATTCACAGGATTGCTAAAAAAGCAGTTTGAACATAGTAGTTATGAGTTTGTAGCGTGTGAACACCCCCTTTTCTACTTTTTTTTACTAATAGCCCAATTTCATAGCCTTAAGAGTGTGCATATCATGAATGCTTGGTCTTGTTGGATTTGTGAGAATCTACTGAATCTACTGGTATCTTGTTTCCCATGTAACAATAAGAAATATACTCAAAACCTGGATTAATGTTTTTAGTCACACAGCACTACTATTATTCTGAACACTACTGTATGCAGAGCAAAATAGGGGACTCTATGGGATAGAAGATGGACTACCAATATAAAGACAAATGTTTGATTCCAGGTGTATGCCTCAGGCTACCTGTCTGTGTTCTTGGATGAGATGCTTCATCTGCTGCACTGTCCCAGATCATCCAGCTGTACTGGCCTTATCTGGGGAAGTAACCTGTGATGGACTGGCATCTCATCCAGGGGGAGTTGCAGACACTCATCCACTTCATACTACTGTATCCAGGAATACACAGTAGCCCGATGGATACAGAACGTAATTCTTCGACTTATATGTCAGTTTAGATGGTTTTGTGTCAATCATTGTCATTTTTGATCCCATAAGTATAAAATTAGATTTCACAAATTAAAATCTCCCACTTATTTTCAATTTAAGATTTGCAATGAAGATAGTGTAATGCTGATCTTTGACCATTTGACCCACAGATATGTGCAAGAACATATCAAGTAGAGGCGAAGTGATTTTTTTTAATGACTGTGTGTTATTATTTTATATGGACTTTGTACACAGAGACTTAACTACTGTAAGTAAGGTTAGATATATGGAAGCAACCACTAGGGGAGGTTGCAGCCTCCTATTTCTCTGGGAATACCAAAAACAAAGCATCGTTACAGCATGTCTATTGCTAGATTCTATTATGTTCAAAGGACAGTAGCTGAAAAATACAACTAAAATACAACTATTAAACTGAATCATTTACAGTGGTGGGCACAGCTAACCAAAAAGTTAACTTCGGTGACCATTAATCAGATAACTGAAGTTATCTTTTATGATGATAAACCGATAAACTGCTAAAAAAAAAAAAAAAAAAATCTATCTTTATTACAGATAACCGATAACTATTAGTACTGATTTGGACGCGGCCACATCAGATTACACTGTTGGATTGTGATAAATCAGTTTCACTTTAAGCACCGCAGGGACTGCTGGGTAAATTCAAAGATCACAAACACAAAGAACACAAGAAAAATAAATAAATAAAAAATAAAACCCCAAACACTGTCATCATCTTTCAAAAGCAGGAAAACACAGTATCAGAAGTCACAGTTTATCTCTGTATTAGATACACCATAATTTACAAACTAAAAGCTGTCGCTTTTTTTGCACGCTTTGAACCCTGCAGCTTAAACAACCAAAATACATCCATTAATGCACTGATTGGCAGAGTAAAATACACGTAGTAAATATAAATTCTTACCTGTTAGTTTCAGTGGGATTCATCTGAATAAATAATCCACATAAAGCGTCCTTTTTTAAAATCCAAAACAGTGTCTAAATATGAAGAAAAGTCCCTCTCACTCACTGTAACGTCCAAAGTGAACCTGAACTACACTACCCACAATGCTCCCTGCTTCAACCGGCCAATCACGTTTTGTGCTTAATGATGACATTATCAGCAAGCGACAGGCAGCCAGTCTGCTACAAACACACAACAAAGACTAAAATGTTTGATTTTAGGGTTTACAAACATCTTTGACCGTTAAACTTTACCAGCAAAAAAAAAGTTATCGGAAGATAACTGGTCCAATGATGGTTTTAAAACTTATCTGAAAAGCTAATCCAATAGCAAAAACATTAGCTTCAATAATTATCTGGTATCGGATTAGCTGAACTGTGCCCACCACTGATCATTTATGGCTTCATCCCCTTCAAGCTAATGAAGCTGGAGAACATGTATAACCGTAGCCAAGCCAGTTTTTCAGTGAGCAAGACAGGTAAACCTACACTCACCGGCCACTTTATTAGGTATACCTGTTCAAATGCTTGTTAACACAAATAGCTAATCAGCCAATCACATGGCAGCACCTCAATGCATATAGGCATCTAGATGTGCTGAAGACAACTTGCTGAAGTTCAAATATCAGAATGGTGAAGAAAGGGGATTTAAGTGAATCTGAATGTGGTATGGTTGTTGGTGACACACAGGCTGGTCTGGGCATTTCAGAGCCATGAATGCATGTCTGCTGATATGCAAAAATATCAGACCTGAAGCCCAAGATAAGCGAATGTCTCCACAAGGTCAACACTTGGGCCACATACAAATCCACTACTGATGGCCGAGTCCAGGAAGTCACTGAAAGCCTGGAACTTAGTCTTGATTCAGGACCATTGCAAATCCAAACACTGCAACTCCTTGCTTAGCTTCTGCAATCAGGGTATCCACTGATTCCACAAGTCTGCAAAGTCAAAGTCAGCAGCCAAATTTCTAGTATTAACAAGTGCAGCCAGACTTGCATGAGTATAATTTTGGCCCTGGCTTTTCAGAATTAAAAACAACACTTGGGTAAGTGGATGCCAGTTGTGTGTCGTGCTCTTAGTAAGGGGCTCACAGCCTTTGAGGTGTGTGAATGGAAATGCTCTCTCACTTCGTCTCAATGATCTGCTCGAGCTCCTGGGCCTTCCTGCACAGTTCCTCAGCCGGGGCAAAGCTCTTCCCCACCTTCATAAATAGAGCTGCGATCTTGTTGCTACGCAGAAAACCTGCAGCTCGCCGTTTCAACCCATGCAGGACACAGGCCTCCACTGCCACTGTAGGGACACATCAATAACCATCATTTTATCAAGCTTCACTTCATACATACATACAAGCCAGGTACATAAATATTTGGACAGTGCATTTCTGCTCTTTTGCCTCTATGTACTACCACAATGGAGTTGAAATAAAACAAAGGAGAGTTGCGTATGTAACTACGGTTCTATGAATTCCGGATGACCACTAGAGGCTGGTGCTTAGCAGTTTCTGTAGTACAGACTTTTCACTTTAATTCAAGTGGTTGAACAAAAATACTGTATAAATCATTTACCAATTACATCACTTTTATACAGTCCCTACATTTTCAGAGTCCATAGGTAATTGGACAAACTAAATGTAAGAATTGTTGTTAGCACAAATAATCACTTTACAGCCAGTTTTCTTCAAACAAGTCAGGGGAAGATACATGAACATTTTGTTAATAAATTACTTAGAAATACATATGTCATATAATATTATTGACTTCAGACTCTCTAAAACCCATGTTAATACATTGTTGCTTTTCTGCTGGGGTTATGTGAGGTTAAGAGCGATGACTGTCAGCAAGCTTACACTGAGTAAATATGTTCTTGATATCTGCACCGTAAGTTTTTGTACTTTTGTCTGCATCAAAAGTATATCTTGTAAAATCTAAGTGCCTTTCATTATCTTATCATGTGAAAAGACGTAAACAGCAGGCAGCGGTTCCACTAACACAAGGCCCTGCTTTTCACATCTAAGTTTGACCTAGTCAGCCACATGGCCTAAACATGACATGGCATTTTTTGATCACATAAGCACAAACAGGATCACTTCTTTATCAGTGATGTTAAATTGAAGTATTATTTCAAGTTGACCTGAATTGGAAACCATGCCGAGGAGGCCCAAAGCAAGCTGATAAGGATGTGAAGGAGATTTTGCCTATCAAAGGAGAAAAAAGGAGACAGGGACAGCACAGTGGGTGGACCGTGGGAGAAGGCCACTGCTGGACCATGAAGATGGATGGGACTCTGACCACTCAACAGAGAGCAGATTCTGATTATAAAAATGTAGTGTAGTCAGAGAGTCTTCAGTCTTTTCTGCTCTCTCCCCTGCTAGTGATTTGCTAAGAATTACCATAGGAGGAGCCAGCTGAACGAATCCACAGAATTCTGTGTCTGGTAAACTTATCTTTACTCACTCTGTTTGTTTGAATAATAATTTGTTAATAAATTCCCGCGTAAGAGGTCTGTCTAAAGGGACAATGTACATTATAAATTGAGACTGACTTCCTTATTTCGCATCAATGGGTGTGTGACCTAAGGTAGTTTTGCTGTCCACATGTTTGGGTTCACGGTATTTAACAATCTGCAAGTCACTGAATATGTCACGACTTCATTTCAATCAAATCTTAAGAAATATAAACAGTACGGTAAATATGTCTGGAGTAGCCCATTCGTAAACACTGAGTGACTGCGTAAGAAGGAGACTACTGAGGGACGCCAACAAGATACCCAGTCAACTTTGAAGACATTATAAGCTTCTATGCTATGAATGAATTTCAGTTCAATTTATTTCATTTAAATAGCGCCAAATCACAACAAAGCTGCTTCAAGGCACTTCACACAAGTAAGGTCTAACCTTAACCCCTAGAGCAACCACACAGATGACAGTGGTAAGGAAAAACTCCCTCTGATTTGATGAAAAAACCTCAAGCAAACCAGACTCAAAAGGGTGACCTTCTGCTTGGGCCATGGTATGGACACACTTGACAATACATATATATAGGACATTTGGGAGTCCATGCTGGTCTCCAGGATGGGAGGCCTGGAGAAGAAGACACCCACTCCCACTTCTGGATGGAGCTGCACCTCAAACAGAGAGAGAAAAAAATAACAGAATCAGGCAGTAGAAAGACAACAAATATGGTATAATTTGTCAGCAATAAGCAACAAGCAAAACAGAAGAAATACTAAGGTGATCGCTGGCTACTATAGCCCTAAGCTTCACTAAAAGACCCAGACATTAGATAAAGTTGAGGCCGCGACCCACTCTATTTACTAATAAAATGAATTTAAAAGGGTAAAAGGGTAAAAAGCATAGTAACATACTATGCCAGTATGCTAGCCATACGAAAGGGAAAATAAGTGCGTCTTAAGTCTAGACTTGAAGGTCTCCACAGACTGTTTTATTGATGCAAGGAGATCATTCCACAGGGGCATGATAAGAGAAAGCTCTGTGACCCACAGACTTTTTATTCACCCTAGGGTGACACAAAGTAGCCCCGCACCCTGAGAACGCAAAGCCTGGACCGGTACGTAGGTTTAATTAGGTCAGCTAAGAAGGGAGGTGCTCGTCTGTGAATAATTTTATAGGTTAGTAGTAGAACCTTAAAATCTGATCTCACTGGGATAGGTGTACTGTGGTCAAACGTTCTGCTTCCTGTAAAAAGTCTGGCAGCAGCATTTTGAATGAATTGGAAACCCCTAATGCTGGACTGAAGTAAACCAGAAAATAGAACATCGCAGTAGTCCAATCTAGAAGAGATAAACACAAGAATCAGGGTCTCAGCATCAGCCATAGACAGGATGGGACGAATCTTCGCTATATTTTACAGGTGGAAGAAAGCAGTCCTCATAATATCTCTAACGTGGAGGTCAAAAGACAAAGTAGGATCAAAAATTACCCCCAAGGTTCCTCACTTTGTCAGTGTGATGTATGACACACGAGCCTAGGCTAAGCGTCAAATTGATGCTGATGTCTCACTGGACCAAGAGCCATCATTTCTGTCTTGTCAGAGAATGACTGGAGAAACTGTGCAGAGCGCAACTTTGGTGTGTTGCATCAGCAGCTTCATAGTGGAGTGGGACAGAGAAGGACTTTCGTAAACAGAAGATGTGAAATTTCAGTTACAGTTCCCAAAAGGCACATAGCAGAGTGGTACATACGTATATGATTTCTGGTATAACAAGCATTCAGAGAACATCAATTGTGTCCTGAGCCATCTCCCCATAAATGTGTTTGTGAATACTGCAAACACAGTAGCAGCACTGGAAAATTACTGAGTTGATCACAACAAATCACAATCAAAGAAGTGAGAAATGAGCTGATGGTATGGTGTTTGCTGATTCATATCTATTTTAAATCCATCCCATTACAGTTAGTTTGGAAATTATTGCTAAAAATGTGATTTTCAGACTAGTCAATAACCTTGACTGACCTCGGGTTCTCCCCAGGATTTTTTTAATCTCTGTTCTACTCTACCTCTTGTGCATAGATATAAATGCTTTACATACAGTTTTGAATTACTTTTCCACAAAGTTGCGTTCACTTCTGTATCATGCTAAGCACTGTATAAAAAAGTTGTGGCTTCTTCTTGTCTTATATGGAAATTAAATACGGATGAATATGAAAAACACATATTTCCTAAATGGACTCTAAGTGTGAAAACCTATTTCAATTAATGAATGCTGACAGATAATCTTCCCATAAGCTGCGTTTATCCGCTAAGCTACAGTGGACACCCAGCTGGCGTGATGACACGTGCGTGGTCACGTCGCGGTGTAGAAAAAACAAAACAAAACAAAACAAAAAAAACACACAGACACACTCTTCTTTCTCAGGCCTACGTGGCAGTGACTAGAGTGCTGTCGACATCTGAGTTCTCTTTACTAATCCTGCAGATCTGTTCACATGGGGTCAGGGAGAAGGCTTGGGTCGCCATGGAAACCAGAATGATGGAGTGATTGCACTCTGAAGGGAGAGGCAGCGTTTCATCAGCATCACGATCTCTCCGTCATCCTCACTCCTCCACCTGTTTGCTGAGTCACTTTCTGCCACTGAGTCGGTGCTACTAGCAGCGTTATTGAGGTTTTACCTTCACTGAGACACTGTCAGCTTTTGTTTGTTGGAAGTTACAACCTCAATGATTAATTGCATTTTTGCAGAACGTGTTCTTACCGTGATAAGAGCAAAAAAATTAAATGTCACAGAACAGTATAACATGCCAGACAGAATCATTTTCCTTGGTCTCTCCTTTTTGTGTTAACAGAGTCAGAAAGCAAATGTGTGATACAGAAAACTCCTTACTGTAACTTCTTGATGTGCTTTTCCTGCAGCAACGAATAATTTTATTAATAGCCCAATTTCATAGCCTTAAGAGTGTGCATATCATGAATGCTTGGTCTTGATGGATTTGTGAGAATCTACTGAATCTACTGGTACCTTGTTTCCTATGTAACAATAAGAAATATACTCAAAACCTGGATTAATCTTTTTAGTCACATAGCACTACTATTATTCTGAACACTACTGTAAATGGACTGCATTTATGTAGCGCTTTCCATCTGCATCAGACACTCAAAGCGCTTTACAATAATGCCTCACATTCACCCCAATGTCAGGGTGCTGCCATACAAGGCGCTCACGAGACACTGGGAGCAACAAGGGAATTAAGGACCTTGCCCAAGGGCCCTTAGTGATCAAATGAAAGAACGCAGTTTGCACATGTGATCGCACTAAGAATCCAACACGGCAGCTTCCATAGAGAGTGTGCTTGTTGTCCTTCTGTCCCACAATGTTTGTCACTTCTGAGTCATGTAGAGTGTTATTCACTGAGTTCCTAGCAGGGAAAATTATAAGGAATCTGAACTTTCATTTAACATAAAACGTGAAACTTGAAAGTGTTCGAGGCAAAAACTAGGCCAATTTTGGCATGTTTTGGAATTGTGAATTTTGTCAGTGTCCACTGGGATTTTGTATTTGTGGACCCCTCAACTTTGTCAATCCTCAATTTTGGTAAACTGGTCAGTCCCCCCAAAATGGAAATACTCTCTTTATTGCACTGACCCCATTTATTGGAAACGTGGAATTGTAAATTTTAGTAAAATGCGACTTTCATACTGAGAAAAAAAAAAGTATATATAGAGGAGCACAACGGAAAGATGAAATGAGGACAATGTTTTCTATGCTGTGCATTTGATTATTAGTTTGCTAACATACATACGTATACATAAATATAAACAACCAAAGCAGAAAGCCAGTGCTGCTACCGCTGTTGTTGAAATTTTTTTTTAGAAGGGTACTTGATAAGTTTACACTTCATTCCTACTCCTTTCAAGCATATAATAGTTGTTTATTTGCAATGTTATTGATTATTCTTTTTAATTTAAAAAATATATTAAGTTTTCAATTCAGAATTTCCCTCAAAAATCTGCAGTTATTTAACCCTCTGGGGACGACGCCGTCATATACGACGTCTAAGACCAACCTTTACTAAATTATAAAGAATTTTTGAATGATATGAGATAGAAACATACTTTTTTTTTGCTGAAAAGTTAACTCCGTGGACTGTTGAGCCAGCCATCGGCCATCTTTGTACTCCTCATAGAAGCTGTGTGATGACATGCGCAATGTGAGCGTTCAATCGGAATTGGTTCACTGTCAATCAATCAATCAATTATTTTATACAGCGCCAAATCACAACAAACAGTCGCCCCAAGGCGCCCCATATTGCAAGGCCAGGCCATACAATAATTATGTAAAACCCCAACGGTCAAAACGACCCCCTGTGAGCAAGCACTTGGCTACAGTGGGAAGGAAAAACTCCCTTTTAACAGGAAGAAACCTCCAGCAGAACCAGGCTCAGGGAGGGGCAGTCTTCTGCTGGGACTGGTTGGGGCTGAGGGAGAGAACCAGGAAAAAGACATGCTGTGGAGGGGAGCAGAGATCGATCACTAATGATTAAATGCAGAGTGGTGCATACAGAGCAAAAAGAGAAAGAAACAGTGCATCATGGGAACCCCCCAGCAGTCTACGTCTATAGCAGCATAACTAAGGGATGGTTCAGGGTCACCTGATCCAGCCCTAACTATAAGCTTTAGCAAAAAGGAAAGTTTTAAGCCTAATCTTAAAAGTAGAGAGGGTGTCTGTCTCCCTGATCTGAATTGGGAGCTGGTTCCACAGGAGAGGAGCCTGAAAGCTGAAGGCTCTGCCTCCCATTCTACTCTTACAAACCCTAGGAACTACAAGTAAGCCTGCAGTCTGAGAGCGAAGCGCTCTATTGGGGTGATATGGTACTACGAGGTCCCTAAGATAAGATGGGACCTGATTATTCAAAACCTTATAAGTAAGAAGAAGAATTTTAAATTTTATTCTAGAAATAACAGGAAGCCAATGAAGAGAGGCCAATATGGGTGAGATATGCTCTCTCCTTCTAGTCCCCGTCAGTACTCTAGCTGCAGCATTTTGAATTAACTGAAGGCTTTTTAGGGAACTTTTAGGACAACCTGATAATAATGAATTACAATAGTCCAGCCTAGAGGAAATAAATGCATGAATTAGTTTTTCAGCATCACTCTGAGACAAGACCTTTCTGATTTTAGAGATATTGCGTAAACGCAAAAAAGCAGTCCTACATATTTGTTTAATATGCGCTTTGAATGACATATCCTGATCAAAAATGACTCCAAGATTTCTCACAGTATTACTAGAGGTCAGGGTAATGCCATCCAGAGTAAGGATCTGGTTAGACACCATGTTTCTAAGATTTGTGGGGCCAAGTACAATAACTTCAGTTTTATCTGAGTTTAAAAGCAGGAAATTAGAGGTCATCCATGTCTTTATGTCTGTAAGACAATCCTGCAGTTTAGCTAATTGGTGTGTGTCCTCTGGCTTCATGGATAGATAAAGCTGGGTATCATCTGCGTAACAATGAAAATTTAAGCAATGCCGTCTAATAATACTGCCTCTATTAGACAAATATGATTCAAACCACCACAGCGCAGTGCCTTTAATACCTATGGCATGCTCTAATCTCTGTAATAAAATTTTATGGTCAACAGTATCAAAAGCAGCACTGAGGTCTAACAGAACAAGCACAGAGATGTGTCCACTGTCCGAGGCCATAAGAAGATCATTTGTAACCTTCACTAATGCTGTTTCTGTACTATGATGAATTCTAAAACCTGACAAACTCTTCAAATAGACCATTCCTCTGCAGATGATCAGTTAGCTGTTTTACAACTACCCTTTCAAGAATTTTTCAGAGAATGGTCACATGGTAAATCCAATCGTAGGGCAGATTTACCTCACGTGAAAAGCCAAAAATCGTTTTCAGGAGTGATATGTTACTAGTTGGCCCATTTGAATAGCCCCCTGGGTGCTCCAATGAGTACATACTATTAGTACATACTCAGTGTGCCCTGCACCATTACACACAGCGATCAGTGAAAGCAGATGGAGAGCCTCTGATGACAATCTCACGTGCTCAAACAAAGAGTGTGTAACTATCAGGATTGCTCCACTAGTTTGCATGTGAATGTTACTGGATAACTCTGTTGCTTTCTCTGCGTAAAGCACTGTTTACCATATCAATGGACAACAAAATGCATAGACCATTTTGTATATATTGTTCAAAATGTGCATTTGTGTTTACTGTTTGAACCTTTTTGTTGTACAGTCTTTTACACAAGACCTCAAATTACCTTTATAAAGTATCAAAACAGTTGTTTTATTATAGTTTGCTGTGTGTTTTGAATAAATGTGTGTGGAAGATTATTTTTCGCTTTATTTTTTCCTTGCCTATTTTTGATTGTAAACCTTTATTACACTTATAAAACACAACAAAAACATATATATTCTGAAAGCACAGGTTGTCCTGAAAAAAAGAGAAATAAAACTTGATTGTGGGATGCAGGGAGAGCTGTTAACAGCAATAATAAAACATTTATGCCAGGCAAGTGAACTGTCCAAAAAATGCCCTCGCACCCCAGAGGGTTAACATAATGTCATCGTCACCTACCGAGGTGAGTCAAAAAGCTGAATGGGAATGGGCTCCCCAAATACACAATCCCTGTATCCATGAGTCAGGAAAACAAAATTATCTACCTTTTGTTTAATTGAAAGAAGGACTGGGAAAATAAGGGTTAATGTTGTGGAAGTAGCATAGGTCTGGACTTGGGACTTATACATTTGACGGTTTTAATGGCTATATCATACCAATCTTATAAATATGTTCCTATGTGCCCTCGGGTTCAGTTTGGAAACAGTGCATCATCATGGTCCCACTGATGCTGTCAAAAAACAAAACAAACAGGACCATGTGCCCTGGCCTCTCTGCTGATCTGCAGCAAATTGACAATGCCCGCAAACTGACGATGCCCACAAAACTACTGTCATTGGCAGGGAACTCTCACGACTAAAGCCCCCGTCACACATAGCAAGAATGTGCAGGAACCAGGCTGAAACAGCAAATATTACCATCATCGGATGCAGTCGGGAGGGAAAGAGGCATGGTCAGCAGTGTCAGAACGCATCCAGATCACCTCGTCTACACCAGCACGATGGCGTCCAAAGAGTATGTAGACAACAGTTTAGATAACACAGACTGCTGTCAGACAGCCATAAAAGGCGCTGAAGACTACCTGATGACCAAACGTTTGGATGGCAAACACGGGAATGAGTGGGAGGCAGCGCTGTGTTCCTCACACTCACATGCGTGGGGCTGAAATTATCACCCAGCTGTGTGTGTGTTCATAGGGCTGCATGAGCCACTAAGCGTGTGCGCGGGGCGCACGTGCGCGCATGCCAGTGGACACATTTGATTCAAGGATTCAAGGATTCAAAAGAATTTTATTGTCATATGCACAAAGGAACATGTTCCCTGCACAATGAATTGTGTCTACTGCATTTAACCCATCCTAATTGCCAGTTAGGAGCAGAAGTCGCCATAAGGCGCCCGGGGACCAGCTCTAGATGTACATCCCTGCTTTAGGTCACAGCAAACCATGACCGACCCAAAGACAAACAACACACACGTAACAAACATAAGCCGGCCTGGTACATAAACACATAAAAAGCACACACAAGGTAAGGAAGAGAAAAAACCCCTCATGGTTGCTGCCTTTGAGAAGCCACAACAATGAGGAAAAAACTCTTATCAGCACAGAGAACAGTAAACACACAGACAAACAAGAACACAGGACGACAGCCGAGATTTGAAAGTCCAGTTTATCAGAACACTCCGGTAGCAGCCATTTTTGGCGCTAAACAACGGCCATGACTGAATCCTGGAAGGGAGGGGGGTTCGTCCCTCTCGGCCGAGTGCAAGCTGGCAAAAAAAAAAAAACGTTGTAAGTTTGCTGGCCCACTGCCAGCAAACTTACAGCTGGCCCACTGCCAGCTGTAAGTTTGCTGGCAGTGGGCCAAACAGTCACACCAGCGTCAGACGCAGCCTTTCCAGGGAACTTTAATTTCTTTTTTGCTCACTTCAGGAGCACAAAGCAACACTGTACACTGTGATGTTGGTTGGATTATCACATGGGATTTACTTTTTGCATGGTTATTTGCAGCACACAGCAGCGGGGTGAGAGGCTTTTCACCACAGGCTGTGGTTTGGTTCCTGTGCGCTCTGCGCTGTCCTGGTTCTGTGCTGGAGGCGAGTCTCATGTTTAATAACATTGTCACAGCCTGGGATACAGTTCCACGTCACTCCTCCTACAGGGTTTAGATGGTGATCAGGTAATAATATGTATATTACAGCGGTGAGATCCGTTCAGCTCTGTGCCTGATGTGCACTATGACACATTACTGCGCATGAGACCACGGGGCGGCGCAGTGGCACATAATACTTTTGGTTTGATTGTGCGCTGTTCACATTTACTGTATATGATGAATGTGTGCCTCATACACGTTATTACATATCAACATTTCCTTTGCCCTCCCTGGTTGAGGTCCGATCGATCTCAGAGCTCAATCAACCACGATCAGATAATTTCAGATGTTGTTTTGATGCTGTCAGAATATGTAGACTGCAATCAGATGATGCAAAAACTGCATATACAACCCCTGGCAAAAATTATGGAATCACCGGCCTCAGAGGATGTTCATTCAGTTGTTTAATTTTGTAGAAAAAAAGCAGATCACAGACATGACACAAAACTAAAGTCATTTCAAATGGCAACTTTCTGGCTTTAAGAAACACTATAAGAAATCAAGAAAAAAAAATTGTGGCAGTCAGTAACGGTTACTTTTTTAGACCAAGCAGAGGGAAAAAAATATGGACTCACTCAATTCTGAGGAATAAATTATGGAATCACCCTGTAAATTTTCATCCCCAAAACTAACACCTGCATCAAATCAGATCTGCTCGTTAGTCTGCATCTAAAAAGGAGTGATCACACCTTGGAGAGCTGTTGCACCAAGTGGACTGACATGAATCATGGCTCCAACACGAGAGATGTCAATTGAAACAAAGGAGAGGATTATCAAACTCTTAAAAGAGGGTAAATCATCACGCAATGTTGCAAAAGATGTTGGTTGTTCACAGTCAGCTGTGTCTAAACTCTGGATCAAATACAAACAACATGGGAAGGTTGTTAAAGGCAAACATACTGGTAGACCAAGGAAGACATCAAAGTGTCAAGACAGAAAACTTAAAGCAATATGTCTCAAAAATCGAAAATGCACAACAAAACAAATGAGGAACGAATGGGAGGAAACTAGAGTCAATGTCTGTGACCGAACTGTAAGAAACCGCCTAAAGGAAATGGGATTTACATACAGAAAAGCTAAATGAAAGCCATCATTAACACCTAAACAGAAAAAAACAAGGTTACAATGGGCTAAGGAAAAGCAATCGTGGACTGTGGATGAACGTCATATTCAGTGATGAATCTCGAATCTGCATTGGGCAAGGTGATGATGCTGGAACATTTGTTTGGTGCCATTCCTATGAGATTTATAAAGATGACTGCCTGAAGAGAACGTAAATTTCCACAGTCATTGATGATATGGGGCTGCATGTCAGGTAAAGGCACTGGGGAGATGGCTGTCATTACATCATCAATAAATGCACAGGTTTACGTTGATATTTTGGACACTTTTCTTATCCCATCAATTGAAAGGATGTTTGAGGATGATGAAATCATTTTTCAAGATGATAATGCATCTTGCCATAGAGCAAAAACTGTAAATACATTCCTTGCAAAAAGACACATAGGGTGAATGTCATGGCCTGCAAATAGTCCGGATCTTAATCCAATTGAAAATCTTTGGTGGAAGTTGAAGAAAATGGTCCATGACAAGGCTCCAACCTGCAAAGCTGATCTGGCAACAGCAATCAGAGAAAGTTGGAGCCAGATTGATGAAGAGTACTGTTTGTCACTCATTAAGTCCCTGCCTCACAGACTGCAAGCTGTTATAAAAGCCAGAGGTGGTGCAACAAAATACTAGTGATGTGTTGGAGCGTTCTTTTGTTTTTCATGATTCCATAATTTTTTCCTCAGAATTGAGTGATTCCATATTTTTTTCCCTCTGCTTGGTCTAAAAAAGTAACCGTTACTGACTGCCACAATTATTTTTCCTGATTTCTTATAGTGTTTCTTAAAGCCAGAAAGTTGTCATTTGAAATGACTTTAGTTTTGTGTCATGTCTGTGATCTGCTTTTTTCTACAAAATTAAACAACTCAATGAACATCCTCCGAGGCCGGTGATTCCATAATTTTTGCCAGGGGTTGTAGACCATCGTCAGATGTGTGTTCCATCTCGATGATGCCAAGAGTGTTTTAAACATAGACAAAGTGATATCTGGGATTCCCAGCACAGAAGGCCTCTACCTACTTGGAGACTTCAACGTCAGAGTGGGTGCTGTTCACAAGCTCTGGCCCACCTGCCTAGGTGTCTACGGAAGGGGCAAGATCAACGACAATGGCCAACAACTGATGGAGCTGTGCTGCTATTATGGCCTATGCGTGACCAACACCTTCTTCAATTGCAAGGATATCCACCAGGTGTCTTGGAGACACCCACAGTCCCGCAACTGGCACCAGTTGGATCTAGTCATCACCAGGTGTGCCAATCCCAGCCGACAGCAACATCAGGAGGAAGGAGCATGAGAAAATAGAGAAGTACCAAGGGCTGAAGGCGCAACTGGAGCAGATGTGGAAGGTAAAGTCCAAAGTGGTACCAGTGGTAATAGGAGCACTAGGAGCTGTAAACCTCAAATTGGAAGAGTGACTCCATCAGATTCCAGGCACAACATCAGAGGTCTTTGTCCAAAAGAGTGCAGTCCTAGTCCCAGTCCTCTGTTCTCAGGACCAACGATCATGGCTCTTTAGTGCATGAATGTGAGTTCATGCACAAAACCTCCACATTTGAGATATAATAATATACAAATAACGGATGTTTATGAGTTCAATGGTATGAATATATTACCATATTTATTCTTGTGTTTATTTAAAATTAAAAGACGCAAGAAGATCCATCCATGTTCCTGGTCTCCAAAACACAGAAAAAAAAAAGATGCCCTCAAAACAGAATCAATGGATGTTCTTCGAGGGTCCAGCCTAATGATCCTGACTTTAAAAACAGCATACATGTCAACCTATATGGATTGTCCGTAAATTATACGGATTTTTCCGAGTTTCAGAGTCATATGGACGTACAAATAAAGTCTTACGGATATTCAGGGTTTGGTCTGCAGCAGGTCTGTTATCTACCGTTCTTGCAGCGCGACTCCACTTTGATGCGTGAGCCATTGAAGCAATTCTTCAAACCAATGGCTCGTGGTTCTTTGATTCGCTGCTCTTCAGAAGCAGCAAGTCCGCTTCTTAAGTCCTTAAAGCCATTAAAATATTGTGAGTCGCTTTTGTGTGGATTAAAGTCACTAACTGAGACTCTTGTCATGTTGTAGTCAAGAAAAGAGAATCGTCCTCCGTTCTGTTGACACAAAATTGCCGCTTTAAATAAAATGACACCTCTTTCCAAATGCTGTAATACAGAAAATAAACTACAATCGACTAAAAAGTTTTTTTTTCTTCCCAAAATGAGACGTCCTGTGTTCTTTATGAATTAAACTGATGCTGACATACAGCACAGCCAGCTGCAAGAGCTCAGCTCAGATATATGGAAAGACATTCATGCCAAAATGTCTGAAAGGAAATGCTTTTGACAAAAACTACAGATTTTATTTCTATTTATGTACAGAGATCAAGGATCCACCATGTAGAATTTATTATGTCCAAAGTTTAAGGATCCAGTGACCAATTTCATATTTATTTACTTTAAGACTCAATAAAATGTTGTTCTATTCAATTTCAATTTAATCGGCTTATAAAGTGCCAAATCACAACAAAAGCCATCTCAAGGCACCTCACATAGAACAGTTCAACATAAAAATTAAAATAAATAAATAAAAATTAAAACATTCTAATACATAATTAAAAACAGAAGTAAAAGAATAAAATAAATAAATAATAACTATTCATAAGAAAGAGAATGAAAATAGGCTTTAAGGCTTGACTTAAAAATGTCCACAGACTCCAACTGCCTCACGGTCGCAGGAAGACCGTTCCACAGAGCGGGTACACGATAAGATAAAGCTCTTTGACCCGCTGACATAGAAAACCTGTAAAGCCTACTTTTATTACAGAAAAAAGAAAATCACAAGAGGTATCGATAAGGAATCGGATCGATAAGCGGAATCGATAATGGTATCGATAAAATCTTATTGATACCCATCCCCAATAAACACACGGGGCAAAGTCGAGACTCATTGACTTGCCCGTCTGCAACATCGGCACTGGCAAGGCGATTTTCGATACACTTGATGAAGTTCTGAGGTATGTTTTATTTAGGTCATTATATTCGATTTATTTTTCATGATTTTATTAATGTATTTACACTAGTGACACACAGTTCTTGTTTCTGTAAAAAATAACTAAATTTGACACGTTCAGTTCTATAAAATTCAGCTTGACACATGAATACTAGATCTCTATTGTTTGAAATTCAACTGTGGAGGAAATACTAATGATCCTGACTTTAATGTCATTGTGGCAACTCATAATATGTGGACAAAAACCCAGTTATGTGATACCGCTATGCTGTTGTGTGTACTGTAATAAAACTGATTTTGGTGTGATTTGGAGGTTATAAGGATTTTGTGCTGATTTTATGGATTTTCTCACTTGGTTGTACAGGTGGACCCTCAAAGGGGTTGACATGTATGAAACAGTAGTGGTGACTGATATCAGTGATGCTTGCACCCCTGGTGGTACAAATCACTGCACCCATTTGTGGATCTTCCATGGCAGAAGTGTAGCAAAAGTCACGCGTAAGAACACATCCAATCCAGTGACCCAATTTTCACAGACAGATTTTTTTTTTTTTTTTTTTTTTTTTACACAATTGTAGACCAGGTTACACAATTGTGGATGTAGTTACACACACAGTCAAATTTGTTTTTGCACATCTGTGGATCAAAATACACATTTGCAAATAATGTTGGTACAATAATGATCCCATAACAGTGGTAATACATTAGTGACAAAAACACTCCCAGTGGCAAAATCCAAAAATAAACACAACAAAGACAAAACACTGTGCAAGTACTCATATTGTGACAGGATCCACCTCTCTATTCTCTACACAGAGTCATTCCATCAGTTTTTTAAAAACTGCTTGGTGACATTTTGAGTTATCCTACTAATAACGAAATAAACATAAATGGTGTTAATTGCGACCTTCTTACTCAAACTAAAAGAACATGTTTGTCATTGTAAATGAAATTTGTAGAGCACAGCATAACACTGAGCAGTGGTATTTACCAAAAACCATTGCTTGTAGCGCTAATAACTGTCAACACCAACTTGGATCTCCCTCAACTCCTCCCAGAAAAAAAAAAGACATATTAAACATCCCCACGCCATGGATTCTCAACAGCAGTTAATTACAAAGGAAATGAGCATCATGTCATATGATCAGCCCTCTGTCCACTCTCTAAACAGCTAACAGAGTAAACTGATGCTAATCATGCTGTTTCTGTGGCAACAGAGTGCGTTAAGAGACAGTGTACAGATGAGTAGTAATTCACAAAGCGCTCAGTCACAGGCAACATAACAAGGTCCAAACATCATCATGGCTGAGATTTTACAAGTCTACAGAAAAGCAAGTGAGCCCTGAAGATCAGTTATATATATATATATATATATAACCCCTGGCAAAAATTATGGAATCACCGGCCTCAGAGGATGTTCATTCAGTTGTTTAATTTTGTAGAAAAAAAGCAGATCACAGACATGACACAAAACTAAAGTCATTTCAAATGGCAACTTTCTGGCTTTAAGAAACACTATAAGAAATCAAGAAAAAAAGATTGTGGCAGTCAGTAACGGTTACTTTTTTAGACCAACAGAGGAAAAAAATATGGAATCACTCAATTCTGAGGAAAAAATTATGGAATCACCCTGTAAATTTTCATCCCCCAAATTAACACCTGCATCAAATCAGATCTGCTCATTGACACTGACCCTATTGACCCTATGTGTCTTTTTGCAAGGAATGTTTTTGCAGTTTTTGCTCTATGGCAAGATGCATTATCATCTTGAAAAATGATTTCATCATCCCCAAACATCCTTTCAATTGTCCAAAATATCAACATAAACTTGTGCATTTACGAGGTCTGTCCATAAAGTATAGGTCCTTTTAATTTTTTTTCAAAAACTATATGGATTTCATTCATATGTTTTAACGTCAGACATGCTTGAACCCTCGTGCGCATGCGTGAGTTTTTCCACGCCTGTCGGTGACGTCATTCGCCTGTGAGCACTCCTTGTGGGAGGAGTCGTCCAGCCCCTCGTCAGAATTCCTTTGTCTGAGAAGTTGCTGAGAGACTGGCACGTTGTTTGATCAAAATTTTTTCTAAACCTGTGAGACACATCGAAGTGGACACGGTTCGAAAAATTAAGCTGGTTTTCAGTGAAAATTTTAACGGCTGATGAGAGATTTTGAGGTGATACTGTCGCTTTAAGGACTTCCCACGGTGCGAGACGTCGCGCAGCGCTCTCAGGCGCCGTCATCAGCCTGTTTCAAGCTGAAAACCTCCACATTTCAGGCTCTATTGATCCAGGACGTCGTGAGAGAACAGAGAAGTTTCAGAAGAAGTCGGTTTCAGCATTTTATCCGGATATTCCACTGTTAAAGGAGATTTTTTTAATGAAAGACGTGCGGGCGGATTGCAGCGTCGGCTCGCAGCCGCCGCGACGCTCCGCCACAGGAAAAACACCTCCGTTAGAAGCCTTAAGGACAAGTTGGAACATGTCCAGCTGTTAAACAATTTCTCATATACTCACTCCACTGAAAGCCATCAAAAGCCACCTGGATTTTACAAATGGTTATCAACACGGAGGTGTTTTTCCTGTGCCGCCGTACCGTGCCGGCTGCGTCCCGACGCACGGACCCGTCCGCACGTCTTTCATTAAAAAAATCTCCTTTAACAGTGGAATATCCGGATAAAATGCTGAAACCGACTTCTTCTGAAACGTCTCTGTTCTCTCATGACGTCCTGGATCAATAGAGCCTGAAATGTGGAGGTTTTCAGCTTGAAACAGGCTGATGACGGCGCCTGGGAGTGCTGCGCGACGTCCCACTGCGTGGGAAGTCCTTAAAGCGACAGTATCACCTCAAAATCTCTCATCAGCCGTTAAAATTTTCACTGAAAACCAGCTTAATTTTTCGAACCGTGTCCACTTCGATCTGTCTCACAGGTTTAGAAAAAATTTTGATCAAACAAAGCGCCAGTCTCTCAGCAACTTCTCAGACAAAGGAATTCCGACGAGGGGCTGGACGACTCCTCCCACAAGGAGTGCTCACAGGCGGATGACGTCACCGACAGGCGTGGAAAAACTCACGCATGCGCACGAGGGTTCAAGCATGTCTGACGTAAAAACATATGAATGAAATCCATATAGTTTTTGAAAAAAATAAAAAGGACCTATACTTTATGGACAGACCTCGTATTGATGATGTAATGACAGCCATCTCCCCAGTGCCTTTACCTGACATGCAGCCCCATATCATCAATGACTGTGGAAATTTACATGTTCTCTTCAGGCAGTCATCTTTATAAATCTCATTGGAACGGCACCAAACAAAGGTTCCAGCATCATCACCTTGCCCAATGCAGATTCGAGATTCATCACTGAATATGACTTTCATCCAGTCATCCACAGTCCACAATTGCTTTTCCTTAGCCCATTGTAACCTTGTTTTTTTTTCTGTTTAGGTGTTAATGATGCCTTTCGTTTAGCTTTTCTGTATGTAAATCACATTTCCTTTAGGCGGTTTCTTACAGTTCGGTCACAGACGTTGACTCCAGTTCCCTCCCATTCGTTCCTCATTTGTTTTGTTGTACATTTTTCGATTTTTGAGACATATTGCTTTAAGTTTTCTGTCTTGACGCTTTGATGTCTTCCTTGGTCTACCAGTATGTTTGCCTTTAACAACCTTCCCATGTTGTTTGTATTTGGTCCAGAGTTTAGACACAGCTGACTGTGAACAACCAACATCTTTTGCAACATTGCGTGATGATTTACCCTCTTTTAAGAGTTTGATAATGCTCTCCTTTGTTTCAATTGACATCTCTCGTGTTGGAGCCATGATTCATGTCAGTCCACTTGGTGCAACAGCTCTCCAAGGTGTGATCACTCCTTTTTAGATGCAGACTAACAAGCAGATCTGATATGATGCAGGTGTTAGCTTTGGGGATGAAAATTTACAGGGTGATTCCATAATTTCTTCCTCAGAATTGAGTGATTCCATATTTTTTTCCTCTGCTTGGCTGCTTCTACAAAATTAAATAACTGAATGAACATCCTCCGAGGCCGGTGATTCCATAATTTTTGCCAGGGGTTGTATATATATATATATTATATATATTTAAAAGCCAAGTAGCCTCTGAGTACATGCATGCATATGTGTGTAAGACTTTGAAACTGGAGAAACAGGGAAGAGCTGACTTATGTATTTTGGGTCAGGGATGAACACTGCGAAACGGAAAGTTGACAGGACTAATATTTTTTAGGGATATTGGGTAACAACAGTGAACAATGGATGTTGATAATTAAATTCTGGACTTACATGCCGTTCCAGCAGCGGGTGATAAATCATCTATATATTAAAAGCGACGTGTCTCTGTGCACGTGTATGTGTGCCTGCATGCACCTTTGAACATGGAGAAACTGGGGAGAGCTGACATTTTCCGTTTGGTATGCTTACATATTTTGGGTCAAGGGTGAACATCGCCAAAACAGAGCATTGACAGGGCAAATATATTTGGAGAAATTACAGACATTACATATCAAGTGAACAATGCACATTCATAATTACATTCTGGACTCACACAGCATTCTAAATCATTACAGAACTTTGCATAATTTATTACCACCCTTGAAAAATGTCAGCTACCTATTTTACAAATAGCGATCACATATCCAACTAGGATAACTACGACTACATCGACACTTATCATATATAAAATATAAAAACAGAAATAGAAAAGAAAAAGTTGTTAAAGATTATCCGTCTTATTTTCATACAGATTTTGACAAAATCGTAAAAGAAAATAAAGTTATTGCTGATCATTTCAACTGCTATTTTGTTAATGTGAGTAAAAAATTCAATTGTATCCTCAAAAATGTGCTCTTTAGACAACAGCAAAACAATTAATCTCTGGATTCATTGTATATTAATGAAACAGATGAAAATGAAATTAACATAGTTCATAAGCTAAAAGGGGAAAAAAAAATCAACTGACAGTGATAACCTTGATATGTTTTTGATAAAAAAATATTATCGATTGTATTGTTAAACCCTTGACTTATATTTGCAATTTGTCATTGACGACTGGGAAGTTTCCTTCCAAAATGAAAATGGCTAAGGTGATACCACTATTCAAATCTGGTGACAAACATGTCTTTTCAAACTACAGTCCAATCTCATTGTTACCAGTTTTCAAAAATTCTGGAAAAGATATCTGTGAAGAGGTTGAATGATTTCATAACTAAACGTCACATACTCAGTGAACAGAAGTATAGTTTTAGAAAAAAATCGTACTACTTCACTGGCTTTAACTGATTTTGTTGAACAAATTACAAATGCAATAGAGAAGAAGAAATGATTGATTGGATAGCTAGCTATTTATACAACAGGTATCAGTGTGTCCATTTTGGGGGGACAAATTCTGAACTTTTGAGGGTGACATATGGGGTGCCCCAGGGTTCAGTCCTTGGGCCGTTACTGTTTCTGTTGTATATTAATGATATAGGTTTGGTTTCCAAGTCTGTGAGATGTATTTTGTTTGCTGATGATACAACTGTGTTTGGTAGTGGGGATCATTTACGTAGGACAGCTCCTGGACATGATGGAGAGGGAACTACAAAAATTTAAATACTGGTTTGATTCAAATAAATTATTGCTTCATTTGGGTAAAACAAAATTATATTATATTATATTCGGAAATAAGCCCAGGAACTTGAGTACAAACGTATTATTGAATGACGCTGAAATTTAAATAGTAACCAAAACCAATTTTCTTGGAGTGTTTAGCGATGATAAATTAAGTTGGAAAACTCATTATGTTAAATCCAAAATGTCAAAAGTTACTGTGATTCTGTATAAAGCACAATACTTCCTCTCCCAGCATTCGTTGGTTACGCTGTATCATTCATTGCTTGTCCCATACATGACCTACTACATTGAGGTTTGGGGAAACACATAAAACAAACACAAACCCAATATTTCTGTTACAAAAGAAAGCTATAAGAGTTATAAGTAAAAAACTATATCATGAGCCAACAAACCCACTGTTTGCTTGCTTACACATTTTGAAATTTTGGGACTTGGTTGATTATATTATGATACAGACCATGTGTAAAGTTATAAATAAACTGTTGCCTCAACATGTCCAGGAACTGTTTAAAATGAGGGAGTCCGTTTATTACCTGAGAGGAACATTCGTATTTGGCAGCTTAAAGATTCGAACTACTGTAAAAAGTCACTGCATCTCCGTAAAAGGTGTTAAAATCTGGAATAACTGTTCTGATAGTATTAAATTATCTGGTACTTTGGCTGGCTTGAAAAGACTTTACAAAAACAATATATTTTTTTATTATAGTACAATAAATTAGGTTAACTGACTTTGATATTGTTCTTCTGTTTTATGTGTGCGTTATACTGCTGTTTGTTCTGCTGTGTTCAGATATTTTCTTTTACTGATTAATCTATATTGCCTCTGCTTGTCTTTTTTTTTTCTTTTTTGGTATTTGTTGTATGGGTGTACATATATGTGTATATAACAAATGGTGAAGGGGGGGGTGTTTAAAAGCTTTTGCTTCAGCCTTCACCCTTTCGGTCGCACAAAACTGGAAAATTGAGTTTTTGTTTTCTTTTGTTTGAGATTTTGTTTTCTTTTGTTTTGTATTATGAGAGATTATTTTGTTATGTATGTGCGTGTGTGCACGCTGAATAAAATTCAATTCACAAGCACTACCCAATCTAGAGCCCATGGTTCCCCACAGGCCGATTTTCATGGATGGTCATATGAGGCTGTGTTTAAAGGTGGGATGTACAAACGTGTACTTACTCTTACAAAGTTTTAACAGACAAAGTGCACATTTGTTAAGACATGGTTGACATTGAGATACAAAGAGACACGCAAATACAGTTATTTTAAGAAAAACATTGACATTCCTCCAACATGGTCAGACATATATACACACACAAAGAGATACAGGAAGGAATAAACAGTGTACATGAAGCACAAACATAAGGATATGAATACAGTAGTTAGTGATAATGTGAGTCAGGACCATTTAGGTTTGTTGTGTGGTGGGCACAGCTAACCAAAAAGTTTGCTTCGATAACAGCTAATCAGCTAACTGAAAAGTTATCTTTTATGAAGCTAAACCGATAAACCACCCAAAAAAAAATTATCGGAAGCTACAGCTAACCGATAACTTTCAGTATTGTCTCCAGTACACTTGCAACTACTAACAAGCTGATTTTGAGTTTTAACACCATATTTGCTTCTGGCAGCGTCAAAGGCGACCGCAAAGTCAAACAATGAGTCAGCACTTCTATCATTGTGTGCCCTGCCCACCTCTGGAAGCCTCTGTTGACTACATATCTTGCAGCAGCTAAGCTCAACTCCACACACACACACACACACACACACACACACACACACACACACACACACACACACACACACACACACACACACACACACACACACACACACACACAAAAATACATCATTATTCCTTAACAGCATATATCAGTGCCACTGTGAGGCAGAGGTCTTGGAAAATAAAGCAGTTTTGACTTTTGGATTTGATTTATAAAACAAATTAATCCGGATAGAATAACTCCATTAATGTCATTTGTACAAAGTTAAAATATAACACATATCTTTCATTTTAAATAATGCGCTAATTCTGAAGTTTTGTAACAAACACAGACAGATGCCAAAGGGATTACAGGTAAAATGAGCCTCAGCTGACTGGTTGACTCATTCTCTTCTATGTAAAAACCAACATGTTAATGTGAGGTGTGTGTTAGTGTTTACATATACAGTAAATGTGCTTTTGTAAGATATGCCATTTTTTATTTGTTAAAAAAAGCCATTTGCAAAAGCCAAAAGTCAAGTTTTGATTAGACAACCCTCCGATATAATAAATAAAAATAATATAAATAATATATATATATATATATAATATAATATATAAATAATATACTGGCACTCAGACGCTCAGACCCTACCTCATAATCCTTTGCGCGTCAGAGAGTTGCTGCAGTTTAAACAGCACAGAGAGAATCCATGACGACAATTATAAATAATAATCCACAGTCTGCACACAGTTAGGAGGGAGCACCTCCACCTCCAATCACACACTCGTGCAGCTCCTGTTTAAACCACTTATCTGGTTTGGGGTGTGAGGCGAAGCCGTCGCTGTCACACCAAACGCCAATTCCACAGATAATGACGAACACCGCAGGATAACGGCTGCAAGAGAAGTTCAGATTATCACTCAATGATATGAGTCCGCAGAGAAAATTACCTCTTCGGTAGTCGATTTCTCGGCGGGGAGGTGGAGTTGCAGTCCGGCTTCTATAGTGGTGTAGATGAGTAACAGCTGGTGCGATGAGTGACAGCTGTCATTTCTTCTGGGTCTGGCGCCCTCTCGTGCTTGAAGCCCGCACTCCAAGCAGGGCGCCCTCTGGTGGTGGTGGGCCAGCAGTACCTCCTCTTCAGCGGCCCACATAACAGGACCCCCCCCCTCAACGGGCGCCTCCTGGCGCCCGACCTGGCTTGTCCGGGTGTCTTTTGTAGAAATCGGCCAGGAGGGCCAGGTCCAGGATGAAGCTCCTCTTCACCCAGGAGCGTTCTTCAGGTCCATACCCCTCCCAGTCCACCAGATATTGGAACCCCCGGCCCTTACGACGGACGTCCAGGAGCCTGCGGACTGTCCAAGCAGGCTCCCCGTCGATGAGCCGGGTAGGAGGCGGTGTAGGTCCAGGTGCACAGAGGGGCGAGGTGTGGTGTGGCTTGATGCGGGACACATGGAATACAGGGTGGATCCGCAGTGAAGCTGGGAGTTGGAGCTTCACTGCGGCCGGGTTGATGATTTTGAGGATTTTAAATGGTCCAATGTATCTGTCTTTCAACTTAGGGGAGTCCACACAGAGAGGGATGTCCTTTGTTGAAAGCCACACCTCCTGCCCGGGCTGGTATGTGGGGGCCGGTGAACGCCGGCGGTCCGCATGGGTCTTGGCCCTCGTCCGGGCCTTCAACAGGGCAGAGCGGGCGGTCCGCCACACCCGGCGGCACCTCCTGAGGTGGGCCTGGACCGAGGGCACACCGACCTCTCCCTCCACCAGCGGGAACAATGGGGGCTGGTACCCCAAACATGCCTCAAAAGGGGAGAGGCCGGTAGCAGACGAGACTTGGCTGTTATGGGCATACTCGATCCAGGCCAGATGGTGACTCCAGTCCGCCGGGCGCGCGGAGGTGACGCAGCGAAGGGCCTGCTCCAACTCCTGGTTAGCCCGCTCTGCCTGGCCGTTTGTCTGGGGGTGGTACCCGGACGAGAGGCTCATGGTGGCCCCCAACTCCTTACAGAAGCTCCTCCAAACTTGCGAAGAGAACTGGGGACCACGATCTGATACGATGTCCGACGGTATCCCATGCAGCCGCATGACGTGGTGGACCAGGAGGTCTGCCGTCTCCTGGGCCGTCGGGAGCTTCGGGAGGGCCACGAAGTGGGCCGCCTTGGAGAACCAGTCCACTATCGTGAGAATGATGGTGTTGCCCTGGGACGGCGGGAGGCCCGTGATGAAGTCCAGGCCGATGTGAGACCAGGGGCGGTGAGGCACCGGCAGGGGTTGGAGGAGTCCCGAACGTCGGTTTCCAGGGACGCCCACCAGAAGCGCTGCTGGACCACTGCCACGGTCCTACGCACTCCCGGATGACAGGAGAGCTTGGATCCGTGACAGAAGTCCAATACGGCAGCTCTGGCCTCTGGTGGGACGTACAGTCTGTTCTTGGGGCTGGTCCCCAGGTCCGGGCTCCTTGCCAGGGCCTCCCGGATGGTCTTCTCCACGTCCCAGGTAAGGGAGGCCACGACAGTGGACTCGGGGATGATGGTCTCGGTGGGGTTCGACAGCCCCGCCTTGGCTTCCTCTTCGTGCACCCAGGACAACGCATCCGATTTTTGGTTCTTGGTCCCGGGGCGGTACGTGATCCGGAAGTCAAAGCGCCCGAAGAACAGAGACCAGCGGGTCCGGATGTACTCCAGGTTCCGATGGTCCGTGAAAACCGTGAAAGGCAATGACGCCCCCTCCAGTAGGTGTCTCCACTCTTCAAGAGCCTCCTTCACCGCGAGGAGCTCCCGATTGCCGACGTCATAGTTCCGTTCAGCTGGGGTCAACCTGCGGGAAAAATAGGCACAAGGATGGAGAACCTTATCAGCCTCCACGCTCTGGGACAGCACGGCTCCTATCCCTGAGTCAGAGACGTCCACTTCCACTATGTACTGGCGATCAGGATCAGGCTGCACCAGAACTGGTGCAGTCGAGAACCGGCATTTCAACTCCTTGAACGCGGCTTCGCACCGATCCGACCAGGTGAAGGGGACCTTGGTGGAGGTCAGGGCAGTCAGGGGGCTAACTACCTGACTGTAGCCTTTAATGAACTTCCTGTAGAAATTTGCAAAGCCGAGGAACTGCTGCAGTTTCCTGCGGCTTGTTGGTTGGGGCCAATCTCTCACCGCCGCAACCTTGGCCGGATTAGGGGCGACGGAGTTGAAGGAGATTATGAACCCCAGGAAGGACAAAGAACTGCGGTGGAACTCGCACTTCTCGCCCTTCACAAACAGCCGGTTCTCCAACAACCGCTGTAGGACCTGACGTACATGCTGGACATGGGTCTCAGGGTCCAGGGAAAAGATGAGTATATCGTCCAGATATACGAAGACGAACCGATGCAGGAAGTCCCGCAAGACGTCATTTACCAAAGCTTGGAACATCGCGGGGGGCGTTAGTGAGGCCGAACGGCATGACCAGGTACTCAAAGTGACCTAACGGGGTGTTAAATGCCATCTTCCATTCGTCTCCCTTCCGGATCCGAACCCGGTGGTATGTGTTTCTAAGATCCAATTTTGTGAAAATTTGGGCTCCATGCAGGGGCGTGAACACTGAATCCAACAGAGGTAACGGGTATCGGTTGCGAACCGTGACCTCGTTCAGCCCTCTGTAATCAATGCATGGACGGAGTCCGCCGTCCTTTTTGCCCACAAAAAAGAAACCTGCACCCATCGGGGAGGTGGAGTTCCGGATCAGCCCGGCAGCTAAAGAGTCCCGGATGTAGGTCTCCATTGATTCGCGTTCCGGACGTGAGAGGTTGTACAACCTACTGGACGGGTACTCAGCGCCCGGGACCAAATCGATGGCACAATCGTACGGTCGGTGCGGGGGAAGAGTGAGCGCCAGATCTTTGCTGAAGACGTCAGCAAGATCATGGTACTCCTTTGGCACCGCCGATAGATTGGGGGGGACTTTGACCTCCTCATTAGCCGTCGTGCCGGGAGGAACCCAGGATCCTAAACACTCCCGGTGGCAGGTTTCACTCCACTGCGTCACAACCCCAGACGGCCAATCTATCCGGGGATTGTGCTTCACCATCCATGGAAATCCCAAAATCACTCGGGAGGTAGAAGGTGTTACATGGAACACTATCTCCTCCCTGTGATTTCCAGACACAACCAAGGTCACTGGCTGTGTCTGATGTGTGATTAATGGAAGCAGGGTGCCATCTAGTGCTCGCACCTGCAATGGTGCCGGCAGAGCCACCAGGGGGAGCCCTACTTCCTTTGCCCATCTGCTATCCAGCAGATTCCCTTCCGACCCCGTGTCTACCAGTGCTGGGGCGTGAAGAGTTAGATCCCCACAAAGGATCGTCAGTGGGATTCGTGCAGATTTGCGGGATTTCCCCGCGTGCGTGTTATGGCCCACCCTTAGCCCAGTTTCTAAGGACGGGCGTTGTAGTTTGACCGTTTTGGGGCAGTCCTTCTGCATATGCTCACAAGAGCCGCAGACAAAACACTCCCCCTGGGCCAGCCTCCTTTGTCTGACGTTTGTTTTTACTTTGGCCCTGCTCGTGTCCATAGCCTCCTCAGCAGGGGGAGCTGTGGCCACACGGAGCTCTCTGGCAGTGAAGCGTGGGGACGACGTCACCTTTTCGGAACCGGAAGGGGGAGGGACGGCTCATGCCCGGTCACGCCCCCCGGCCTGCTCCCGACGATGCTCATTTAAACGGTTGTCTAAGAGTATAACCAAATCGACAAGCCCGTCAAAATCCCGCGGTTCCTCCTTAGCCAGCAGGTGCTCCTTCAGGACCGGAGACAGTCTATTTACGAAGGCGGCGCGGAGCGCAACGTTATTCCAGCCGGACCTCGCTGCCGCGATGCGGAAGTCGACTGCATACTCGGCTGCGCTGCGACGCCCCTGTCTCATTGACAGCAGCACGCTCGAAGCGGTCTCGCCTCTGTTGGGATGGTCAAACACTTGTTTGAACTCCCGTATAAACCCAGCATAAGACGTTAGGAGCCGTGAATTCTGCTCCCAAAGCGCTGTAGCCCAGGCGTGTGCCTCTCCTCGAAGCAGATTAATAACATAAGCCACCCGGCTGGCGTCTGACTCGTACATGACAGGACGCTGTGAAAAGACGAGCGAACACTGCATGAGGAAGTCTGCGCACGTCTCAACACAGCCCCCGTATGGTTCCGGAGGGCTTATGTATGCTTCAGGGGATGGTGGGGGGGGTCGTTGAACGACCAGTGGAACGTCTGTTACGGGCCCAGGACCAGCAAGAGGAGTGGCTGCAGCAGCGCCCTGATCGCACGCTTCCACCCTGGCGGTGAGAGCCTCCACCCTCCGGTTAAGGAGAACATTCTGCTCGGTCACTAAATCTAGCCGAGCCGTGAAGGCGGTTAAGATCTGCTGCAGCTCACTCAACACGCCTCCCGCTGAGGCCTGCGCTCCTGGCTCTTCCATTGGCCGTTCAAGCTCGGGTTGACGCCCCTCGGAATCCATGACGATTGGCTGAGAAATCCTATCCTGGTCAGATAAATTCATGGACTCCACGCTGCGATAATACCTGTTTTAGCCAAGACCCAGTAAAACCTGTACCCGTGCCGCAGGACCTTACTGGTGTCCCGGAGTGCTATCATGATCTCGCTAAAGTTTTTAACAAAACTAGAGCTAAATCCTTACCACCACACCATAGCTACGATTGTGCTATAGACTTACTCCCTGGAACTAGTCCTCCCAGGAGCAAATTGTATTCTCTGTCAGCTCCTGAATGCCAGGCCATGAAGGAGTACATTGTGGAGTCTGGACTCATCTGCCGGACTCATCCGCCCATCTTCCTCCCCCGCCGGTGCCGGGTTTTTCTTTGTAGAAAAGAAAGACAAGACACTTCGGCCATGTATCAACTACCGGGGTCTAAATGATATAACAGTTAAGAATCGATACCCCCTTCCGCTCATGGCCACTGCCTTTGAAAGTTTGGATGGAGCTAAGGTTTTTACCAAATTAGACCTGCGCAATGCGTATCACTTGGTAACAATCAGAGAGGGGGATGAGTGGAAAATGGCTTTTAACACCCCCACAGTGCAATATGAGTACCTGGTTATGCCATTTGGATTAACTAATGCACCTGCCGTTTTCCAAAATTTAGTCAATGATGTGGTCCATGATTTTCTTAATAAATTTGATTTTGTTTATTTGGATGATATTTTGATATTCTCCCCTGATGAGGAGTCACACGCACAACATGCCAGAGCCATACTTCAGCGGTTACTTCATAACCAATTGTACGTCAAGGCTGAGAAATGTGAGTTTCACAGGTCCACAGTGTCTTTCCTGGGATTTGTGGTGACTGAGGGAAAGATAAGAATGGATCCTGCAAAGGTTACGGCGATGGAAGATTGGGCTGTGCTCTGTACTCGCATGGAAGTTCAAAGATTTTTAGGATTTAAAAACTTCTACAGAAAATTTATCAGGAATTTTAGTTCCATCGCTGCACCGTTACACAACCTCACCTCCACCCATTTGCCCTTTGTATGGTCTCCGGAATGTGGCAACGCATTTCAGGTGCTAAAGGATCACTTTACAGCCACCCCGTGCTACTCCTCCCGGATCCCACGCAGCAGTTCATAGTTGAGGTGGACGCCTCGGACCTTGGTGTAGGGGCCGCCCTGTCCCAGATTTATCCTGTGGACAGCAAATTGCACCTTTGTGCCTTCCTGTCCAAAAAATTGCTCCCCGCTGAGCGAAACTATGACATCCGCGACCGCGAACTGCTAGCGGTTAAGGTAGCTTTGGAAGAGTGGTGCCTCTGGCTGGAGGGGGCACAGATCCCATTCCTCGTTTGGACAGATCACAAGAACCTAGAATACCTTCGCCATGCCAAACAGCTAAATGCCAGACAGGCCAGATGGGCCATCTTTTTTAGCCAGTTCAATTTCACGTTGTCGTACCGATCCGGTTCAAAGAATGGTAAACCACACGCCCTATCCCGCAAATTCAAGCCTGAGAATCAGACCACAGGACCCACCACAATTCTGCCTGCTTCTTGCTTCGTTTCTGCACTAACCTGGGACATAGAAACCAGGGCCAAGGCGGCCTCCGAGGGTCTTGCCATACCCCCAGAGTGTCCACCCAGTAGGCTTATGGTTCCTCAGTCCCTTAGAGGGGACGTGATCAAGTGGACACACGACAGCAATTTTTCATGCAATCCCGGGATAAAGAAAACCAATTTTGTTATTCAACAGAGGTTTTGGTGGCCACGTATGCTATTCGACATTGCTAGCTACGTTAACGCGTGAAGAATATGTGCCATGCACAAATCCTCCACAAGAAAGCCACAGGGAAAATTACGTCCATTAGAAATTCCCAAACGTCCATGGTCTCACCTCGCACTAGACTTTGTTACCGGTCTACCAATGTCTAAAGGATATTCAGGTGTACTCACAGTGGTGGATCGATTTTCTAAGATGTGTCATTTTATTCCTTTGCCCAAATGTCCCTCGGCCAAAGAAACGGTCGAGGCTATGCTCACCAATGTTTTCAAGCGCCATGGTTTCCCACAGGACATTGTGTCAGATCAAGGTCCCCAATTTATTTCTCTGTTCTGGAAGGAATTCTGCAGGATGCTGGGAGACTCCGCCAGTCTATCATCTGGGGACCACCCACAGTCCAATGGCCAAGCTGAAAGGATCAACCAAGAACTGGAGAAAGGCCTTCGGATTTTGGTCTCACACCATCCCACCACCTGGTCTTCTTCAAAGTTAAGTTGGATTGAATTTCAATTTCAATTTATTTTCATTTATATAGCACCAAATCACAACAGAGTTGCCTCAAAGCGCTTTACACAGGTAAGGTCTAACCTTACCAACCCCCAGAGCAACAGTGGTAAGGAAAAACTCCCTCTGAGGAAGAAACCTCAAGCAGACCAGACTCAAAGGGGTGACCCTCTGCTTGGGCCATGCTACAAAACATAAATTACAAAACAATTCACAGAACAATTCACGAACGAATATATAAGAAATGCAGTTGGCGCACAGGACAGGAGGATCGCCAACACGAACACAACTCCCATCTCTGGATGGAGCTGCACCTTAAACAGAGAGAAAAAACAGAATCAGGCATCAGAAAGACAAGAAATACTGTATAATTTGTCAACATTAAACAACAAGAAAAACAGAGAAATACTAAGGTGATCGCCGGCCACTAGCCCTAAACTTCACTAAAAAACCCAGAATTTAGGTAAAGTTAAGGCCACGGCCCGCTCCAATCACTAATAAAATTAATTAAAAGAGTAAAAAGCGTAAAACAAAACTGTACCAGTATGCTAGCCATATGAAAGGGAAAATAAGTGCGTCTTAAGTCTGGACTTGAAAGTCTCCACAGAATCTGACTGTTTTATTGACACAGGGAGATCATTCCACAGAACAGGGGCACGATAAGAGAAAGCTCTGTGACCTGCAGACTTCTTATTCACCTTAGGGACACAAAGTAGTCCTGCACCCTGAGAACATAAAGCCCGGGCCGGTACGTAAAGTTCAATTAGGTCAGCTAGGTAGGAGGGTGCCAGTTAATTTTATAGGTTAGTAGCAGAACCTTAAAATCTGATCTCACTGGGACAGGAAGCCAGTGAAGGGATGCCAAAATGGGTGTAATGTGGTCGAACTTTCTGCTTCGTGTCAAAAGTCTGGCTGCAGCATTTTGAACCAATTGGAGAGCCCTAATTCTAGACTGCGGTAAACCAGAAAATAGAACATTGCAGTAGTCCAATCTAGAAGAGATAAATGCATGGATGAGGGTCTCAGCATCAGCCATAGACAGGATGGGACAAACCTTCGCTATATTTTGCAGGTGGAAGAAAGCAGTCCTAGTAATATTTCTAATGTGGAGGCCAAAGGACAACGAAGGATCAAAAATTACCCCAAGGTTCCTCACTTTGTCAGTGTGATGTATGACACACGAGCCGAGGCTGAGCATTAACTGGTCAAATTGATGCCGATGTCTCACTGGACCAAGAACCATCATTTCAATCTTATCAGAGTTTAAAAGTAGGAAGTTTCTAGACATCCAACTTCTCACTGCTGCAAGGCAATCTTCTAAGGATTTTATGTGAACAAGATTACCAGCAGTTATTGGCATGTATAACTGAGTATCATCTGCATAGCAGTGAAAGGTAATCCCAAAACGCTGCAATATGTGCCCAAGAGGTGCTATATAAAGGGAGAAAAGCAGGGGGCCTAAGACAGACCCCTGTGGAACCCCAAATTTCATGTCACTAAGGTTAGAGGTAGTGTTACTGTACAAAACACAGTGAGAACGACTGGTCAAGTATGACGTCAGCCATGCAAGAGCACGCCCAGTAATCCCAAAATGATTTTCCAGCCTATCAAGTAGAATATGATGATCCAATGTATCAAATGCAGCACTGAGATCTAACAGCAAGAGAACCGTAGTGGTGTCCGAATCCATTATAAGCAGAAGATCATTCACCACTTTAGTGAGAGCCGTCTCTGTGGAATGATATTTTCCAAAAGCAGACTGCAGTGGCTCAAAGAGATTATTCTCAGTAAGACAGTCTACGAGCTGCCGTGACACCACTTTTTCCAGAATTTTAGAGAAAAATGATAGATTTGATATCGGCCAATAGTTTGTCAATACACTAGGGTCAAGATTAGGTTTCTTAAGTAATGGTTTAATCACTGCAGATCTGAAACATTCAGGAACAGATCCAGAAGTTAAAGAAAGATTAATAATTTCCAGCACAGTCGGCCCAAGAGTGGGCCACAGGTCCTTAAACAGTTTTGTTGGTATAGGATCAAATAAACAGGTTGTGCTTTTTGTTGACATTACAAGTTTTGTCAGCATGCCTAGTGAGATACTGTCAAATTCTGTAAATCTAGGTAATACCTCAGTAGTGGCGCCCACATCAATAGCAGGGTGTAGTGGCTGGAAGGCATGCCGGGATATGTTTAACCTGATGTCTTCAGACACCCTCTCTACTTTTAAGATTAGGCTTAAAACTTTCCTTTTTGCTAAAGCTTATAGTTAGGGCTGGATCAGGTGACCCTGAACCATCCCTTAGTTATGCTGCTATAGACGTAGACTGCTGGGGGGTTCCCATGATGCACTGTTTCTTTCTCTTTTTGCTCTGTATGCATCACTCTGCATTTAATCATTAGTGATCGATCTCTGCTCCCCTCCACAGCATGTCTTTTTCCTGGTTCTCTCCCTCAGCCCCAACCAGTCCCAGCAGAAGACTGCCCCTCCCTGAGCCTGGTTCTGCTGGAGGTTTCTTCCTGTTAAAAGGGAGTTTTTCCTTCCCACTGTAGCCAAATGCTTGCTCACAGGGGGTCGTTTTGACCGTTGGGGTTTTACATAATTATTGTATGGCCTTGCCTTACAATATAAAGCGCCTTGGGGCAACTGTTTGTTGTGATTTGGCGCTATATAAAAAAATTGATTGACTGATTCTATTTTCTTCCCAAAGTAATCCAGGAAATCTTGTGCTGTAAAAGGAGAGCGAACTACAGGTGGTTGTCCATGCAAAAGTGTTGCCACCGTGTCGAACAAGAACTTTGAGTTATGCTTGTTTTTGTTGATCAAATCAGAGTAGTAAGTCCGCTTTGTAGCCAATAATGCATGCTTATAGTCTAAGATAGCATCACGCCACGCAAGGTGAAATACTTCTAATTTTGAACAACGCCATTTCCGTTCTAGACCTCTTGCTTTATGCTTGAGGTCACGCAGATGATCACTGAACCAAGGAGACTGTGATTTGGGGGTGCGCGGTTTTAACACAGGTGGCACAATCATATCGAGTGTAGTTTTGAGCACTGAGTTTAAACTATCCACAAGTCTGTCTACTGACTGGGTATTTGTCAAATGTGAAGCTAAGACATCAGGCAGTCTAACTTCGAGTTCAGTCTTAGTTGAGGAATTGATGCATCACCGTAAAGATATATAAAGGTTGTTGTTCCACTAAACACGGCAGCGAAACTGTAAACTTAATAAGTGAGTGATCAGACACCACTGATGTAAGAGGCATGATGTCAATATTCGTGACAGCAATACCACGTGCGAGAACCAGATCCAGGGTATTTCCACTAATGTGCGTCGAATCCCGAATGCATTGCTGAAATCCTAATGCATCCACAATTTCCATAAATGATTTGCAGAGGGGATCAGAAGGCTTATTTATATGAATGTTAAAGTCACCAATAGTTGACAAGTTAGAGATGAATGCACCAAATTCATCTAAGAATTCAGAATATGGGCCAGGAGGCCTATATACAGTGACAAAGTAATACGACTAATTTTTACGATTTTCATGATACACTGAACTTGCTCATAATAGCTTACCCTCTTCGTCTACTGGATACTCTCCATTCCATGTGGTATATGGGTCTCAACCACCACTGTTTTCTGCTACTGACAGTGACTCACCTGTCCCCTCTGCTCTGTCTCTCATTTTAAGGTGCAGAGGAACCTGGGAATGGGCGCGTCGGGCCCTGCTACGCTCTTCAGCCTCCTACAAAACCGCAGCAGATCGCAAAAGATCATCAGCACCTGCATACTACCCCCGGCCAAAGGGTCTGGCTTGCCACATGAGATCTGCCTATCCGGGGTACGCCGAAGAAGCTTGCTCCCAGGTTCATTGGCCCGTTTCCCATTGCCAAGGTGTTGAATCCAGCAGCTGTCCAGCTCAAACTCCCAAGCTCCATGAAAATTCATCCCTCATTCCATTTGAGTCATGTTAAACCTTTTGCCAACAGTCCTTTTTGCCCTCCAGCTGTCCCCCCCCCCCAGTTCGTCGATGGTGGTCCTGCATATGCTGTCTGATGGCTCCTGTCCTCCCGGCGCTGGGGCGTCCAGTTCCTGGTTAAATGGGAAGGGTACGGCCCTGAGGAGCGGCCCTAGGTCCCGGCTCGCTTCATGTTGGACCCTGACCTTACCCAGGATTTTTTTGCCTCTCACCCTGGTGTCCCTGGGTCGCCCGATGTCGCCCCGTAGGGGGGTGGGGTACTGTCATGGTTGAGAATTGTTTGGTGGTATGTTTTTATTTTGTATTGTGTTCCGTGCTTGTGTGGATTTGTTTTCTGGTTTGTTTCATGGACTGCACTCTCTTGCCTTGGGTGTGGGTGTTGGTTTGGGGTGTGTCTGTTCCCTTTGTTTGTCACGCCCTTCCCCTGCTCATCCTCCACATTTGAGTTTGATTTGCATTAATCACTCCCTCTATTTTAGTGTGGCTGTGCCTGCTCTCCATGCCAGATCATTCTGCTTTACTGCCTTCGCTTCCAGCCTTCCTTCTGAGTTTTGTATCCTAGTTCTGATTGCCTGCCATGTTTTTTGACCTCCTGCCCGTTTTCTGGACCTCACCCTGCCTGATGCATTTGTTACCGTTGTTGATTGCCTGCCTGCCTGTGTACCGAATCCTGCCTGTGACCGGACTAAACCTTTCTGAGCACCCAGCGCCTGAGTCTAGCATTTGTGTCCAGCCTCCTCTTGTTCCTGAGCCTGATAGAAGGCTCAATCTGGTTAGATTTGTTTTTTGAGGTAAAGTAAAGGGTATGTGTGGTGGAGTGTGTCCACAGTCAGAGACAGTGCAGCATGTCCTCAAGTATTGAAGTTTCTGTAGGAAGTATTTTACGAGGTCTGTTAGAAAAGTATCGGACCTTTTTATTTTTTTCAAAAACCATATGGATTTGAATCACATGTGATTGCATCAGCCAAGCTTGAACCTTCGTGCGCATGCGTGAGTTTTTTCACTCATGCCTGTCAGTTGCATCATTTGCCTCTGAGCAGGCTTTGTGTGAGCAGTGGTCCACCCCTCTCGTCGGATTTTTATTGCGAATAAAATGTCTGAACGATTTGGAGCTTTGCTGCATCAATTTCTTCCAGAAACTGTGAGAGCCCTCCAGGTGGACACCATTTGGAAAATTCAGATGGGTTTCAGGGATGATTTTATGGGAATTACACAGATTAAGGAGTGCTCCAGCTAGTTTAAAGACCGCCCACAGCTGCTGAGCGTGTGCCGCGCTACGAGTGCCGATCAACAGGCTGAATCAACCAGATCATTTCCAACGTGAAGGCTTTGTTGATCCGGGACGTCGTCTGACTTACACAAAAATGGCAGAAGACGTGGACATCAGTACTTTTTCGGCACATTCCACTGTTACAGGAGTTTTTTTCATGGAAAGAGGAGCGGAGGAATGCGCCACCGTGCCGCTCATGGCACGGCACAAATCCACCTCCGTGTTGGTCTCACAGGACGGCTTTCAGACGGCTTTCGGTGGCTTTTCAGTCGTGTGACTATCCGAGAAATTGTGGATGAGCCTGGACATGCCAGAACATGTCCTGTGAGGCTTCATCATGGCGTTGCTTTGCGCCAATGCGGCACTGCCGCGATGCGCGGAATTCCTCCGCACGTCTGTCTCAATGTGCCAAAAAAGTGCTGATGTGCACGTCTTCCGCAATTCCTGTGCTAGTCAGACGACGTCCCGGATCAACACAGCATCCAGTTTGGAAATGAGCGGCACATTCCACTGTTACAGGAGTTTTTGTCATGGAAAGAGGAGCGGAGGAATTCCGCGCGTCGCGGCAGAGCCGCATGGCGAAAGATGAGAGAGGTCTGTAATTTTCAACATAGGTACACTTCAACTGTGAGAGACAAAATGAGAAAAAAAAAATCCAAGAAGTCACACTGTAGGATTTTTACATAATTTATTTGTAAATTATGGTGGAAAGTATTTGGTCAATAACAAAAATTCAACTCAGTACTTTGTAACATAATCCTTGCTGGCAATGACAGAGGTCAAATGCTTCCTGTAAGTCTTCACCAGGTTTGCACACACTGTAGCTGGTATTTTGGCCCATTCCTCCATGCAGATCTCCTCTAGAGCAGTGATGTTTTGGGGCTGTCGCTGGGCAACACGGACTTTCAACTCCCTCAACAAATTTTCTATGGGGTTGAGGTCTGGAGACTGGCTCGGCCACTCCAGACCCTTGAAATGTTTTTCAGAGCTACTCCTTTGTTACCTGAGCGGTGTGTTTGGGATCACTGTCATGCTGGAAGACCTAACCACGTTGCATCTTAAAATCTCTCACTGATGGAAGGAGGTTTTGGCTTAAAATCTCACGATACATGGCCCCGTTCATTCTTCCCTTAACATGGATCAGTTGCCCTGTCCCCTTTGCAGAAAAGCAGCCCCCAAGCATGATGTTTCCACCCCCATGCTTCACAGTAGGTATGGTGTTCTTGGAATGCAACTCAGCATTCTTCTTCCTCCAAACATGACGGGTTGAGTTTTTACCAAAATGTTCTATTTTGGTTTCATCTGCCCATATAATGTTCTCCCAATCCTTTTCTGGATCATCCATATGCTCTCTGGCAAACTTCAGACAGGCCTGGACACATACTGGCTTAAGCAGGGGGACATGCCTGGCACTGTAGGATTTGAGTCCCTCTCTGCGTAGTGTGTAGCCTTTGTTACTTTGGTCCCAGCTCTCTGCAGGTCATTCATCAGGTCCCTCCATGTAGTTCTGGGATTTTTGCTCACCATTCTCATGATAATTTTGACTCCACGGGATGACATCTTGCGTGGAGCCCCAGATCGAGGGAGATTATTTATGGTCTTGCATGTCTTCCATTTTCCTACGGTTGATCCCACAGTTGATTTATTCACACCAACCTGCTTTACTATTGTAGATTCACTCTTCCCAGCCTGGTGCACATCTACAATTTTCTTCCTGGTGTCCTTTGACAGCTCTTTGGACTTGGCCATGGTTGAGTTTGGAATCTGACTGTTTGAGGCTGTGGATAAGTGTCTTTTATACAGGTATGGAGTTCAAATAGATGCCAATAATACAGGTACCAGGTGGAGGACAGAAGGGCTTCTTAAAGAAAAAATTACAGGTCTGTGAGAGCCTCAAATCTTGCTTGTTTGTCGGTGACCAAATACTTATTTTCCACCATAATTTATATATATATATATATATATATATATATATATATATATATATATATATATATATTCATAGACAAATAAAAAAATAAAATAAAAAGACAGGCAGCTGTGGTTTCCAGAATACTTCTGTAACAAACAAAACAAAAACCAAACTAAACTTTACAGGATAAAACTACTGTAATTTCTAAAAAATAAATAGCCTTGAACCAGGGATATTCAGTTTGGGAAGCAAGCGCTAACTGCTCGTGCCACTATTCTGTTACATGGTATCTGAAAATATCAGGGAGGTGATGGTCTAGTGATTAAGCAGTGGACGAACAGAGGATCCCTGATTCAAATCCCAGTCTGGCCGGACAAGCACTACGGATCCTTGGGCAAGGTCCTTAATCCCCAAGTTCCGCCTGGTGTATAGGGAGCACCTTGGCAGCCATGGCAGCACCCTGACATCCATGTGCAAATGTGTCTGTGTGAATGGGTGAATGTCCTCGCATTCAGCATCATTGTAAAAAACTTTGAGCTTCTGATATATATGGAAAAGTGCGGTATAAATGCAATCAATATAATATATTATTATATATTTTATCCTATTGATATATGGCCTGAGCCTGCTGAAGACCAAAGTTGTCATTAGTGCTTGATGGAAAGAACGCTCTGAAGACCTCTTGAACTCCAACCCAATCATTTAGGAGGAGGAAGTCCTCAAGCATTTACTAAGACAAGACATTGTTGAAGAACTCAGCCAAGGCTCAACTGTCAAAGAACTCTCTGGGAAGCATCCGGGGAAGATAACACTTCCGTTGAAATCTTTATAGATGGAGGTCGCTTTCTCTACAATCAACTGCACCAACTCAACATCAAAGAAATACCAGCAGACCTGAAAGACTCAATGATTGTCACCATCAGGCTGTTTAATGTCAAGAAATGTTCTTGCATGGATTGCCAACAACTCTCTGAGACCACTAGCAGAAAACATCCTTGCTGAAACCTAGAGTGGCTTCTGGCCATCAAGAGGGACAACAGATATGATCTTCACTGTCCACCAACTGCAAGAAAAGTGCCAAAGGCAACACCAACCACTGAACCTCAGCATCACTGACTTGACAAAGGTGTTCCGACAGCTGACTTCCCAAGCAAATCTTCTACTTCAAGCTGAGCAAAGGAAAAAACAGTCCAGATGAAGGCAGAAGAAATACAACAAGGACCTCCTGAAGCACCGCCTCAAGAACTGCTCCATCAAGTGGAAGACCTAGAAAGAACAAGCAAGGGGCAGAGCCAGCTGGAGAAATGATCCACATGAAAGTGGAAGTTTTTGTGAAAAGGTGGACAAACAACAGAGGAGAAGGGGAGAAAGAGGAAGGCAAGATCTTAACTGACAGAAGCTTCCAGCAGCAACCACATGAAGCATCTGTCAGAACCAGTGTGCATAAAGACTGGGCCTGTTCAGTCATCTCCACGTCCATCATCCCATCCGGGAATTAACCAAGAGAGAATCTTCCTCACCACGACAATGCAAATCTAAAAAGACAGGATTGTTTTGTCAGAACTACTCATATCAACATACTTTGTACAAATACAGTAAGCATATGTTAATATGGCAATCTACTGTACAATTCTCCCTCCTGCATATAATCACATCTGGATAACCATGGGGGGAATTCTTATTATTTGCCTTATTTTGAAGAGATTTACAGTCAACCCTTCTTCCGACTGCACTGTAACTTGCCAAAGAAATGCATCCAATAACTGTAAACCAGACTAGACAAAGTCAGTAACAAATGATAAATACCCTTTGTAACACAACTGTATGCTGCTGATTTCACTTCACCTAAAGCGGCACACAGCAGTCACAGAGAATATTGTCCTGCTGTCCGACACTGCTTCTTGTTTCAAAACGGTTTCTAAGATCGGATATTTCCAAGTTCCAGATGATGGCCATTAGACATCCAATTGCCAGCGTCACCTTTGTGTCTTCCGATTCTCTCAAATGTCCAGCAGCATTCAATAAGCTAGTAAGCATAGACCAGAAAGGGCCAAGAGGTTCAAGATTTCTTTCCAGCCACTGACTCCAGCAGGTGATTTCACTGATTAAGATCACTTTGAGCAGATGGGATGAGTTCATCAGTGAAGACATCAGAAAATGGTTCTGGGGAGCATTATCATGGAGCTAAAACCCTTCAGCTTCTGGGGGGGGGGGGGGGGGGGGGGCTTCGCTCTAGATTGGGTAGTGTTTATGAAATAGGTAGCCAACATTTTTCAAGGCTGGTAATAAATTGCGCAAAGATTCTATAATGAATTGGAATGGGGTGTGATTCCAGCATGTTTTAAAAACCTTAGACCTCAACAGTTTTTTAGAAGAAGAACTCAACCCTTTTATTTCCTGTTAATAACAAAATGTTTTCATGTTAATTTACTATCTTAATGTATTTATACATTGTTTAGGTTGTGATCATATACACACTATTATTATTATTATTATCATCATCATCATCATTTGCTTGGTTTCAGTTCGGAAGGTTCTGGGTTCAAATCCCACCCCTGCCACATTTCTCCATGTAATGTGGAGTTGCGTCAGGAAGGGCATCCGGCATAAAACCTGTGCCAAATCAACATGCAGATCCACCTTGGATTTGCTGTGGCGACCCCGAGTGCAAACAAGGGAGCAGCCGAAGGGACTTACTTACTTCTGTTACAAGAGCCTTCCAGTAGTATGGTGAAGGCTCCTGCTTCCCTGACAGTACTTGTTGTGAACATGCTGCAATGCAGTGATTGAGCCACCAGGAGGGACCCTAGGAAGGGATGCAGGTTTTCTGGGAGGACTGTTCTTTTTCATTGTTCCAGTTTTTATTCACCGGCCCTTACTGTGATGTTTTGCCCTGGCAATGTGTGTCTGCTCATCGACACAGAGATAAAGTGAGGTTCTGTTTCACATAGTTGAGTGACCCTGTTCCTTATGCGTGCATAAGTTACCACAGTAACTTATGCATGCATAAGGAACAAAACTCTGCACAACTCTGTTTCATTTGTGTGTAAATATATCCTCTTTTCATATATTATGTAAAAGATAGATAATAATAAAAGATTATTATACGAGGCACATGCAGGTCATACTGGCAAGCTTACCGTGCCAGATCTGTCTCAAGGTTCCCTCATATGCGCTCAAATCGTTTCGGATCTCGGATGATTTTAACCAACTGTGTTGACTTCCGCAGATGGCTGTCAGAATGTTTTGGAACTGAAGTCCGACACCTTTCGGGTATGCGCCAATTCATAAATCCGACGCCACTCTGCGTGATTCCGGCTATGTGTGACGGGGGTATTACACATTTACTCCATAGGACGGCTCACCACAAAAGCCATGATGATGGAAACTAATTGCTCCCTCGAGAGTTTGCAAAGGTTCTGTTCCAATGCTACCAAAAGATGATGTGCAGAAAGAACAGCCACATTTACAGGAGGACAACGGGAAAGTACAAAGCCAAGAAAGGTGTTCCGTGTCATTAACGTGTCCAAATTACTGTATGGAAAAAACATACAAACAGATGCTCCTCGTAGTGAAGGAGCAGAAGGTTGTAAATCTGTGCATGTATGATGTCCACACTTCAGACCAAACAAAGGAAGGACAAATTAACATCAAAGTGTCAATAGAAACACAAAGCACACGTGTATGTTTGCCACACAGCAATAACAATCTGTGAGCTATGATAAGTAATCTTATATCAGCAATAGACAAGGGGGAAAAATAAATATTAAATGTTATTCTTCAGTAAGTCCCTTTAGCTGCTACTGTGTTTTGCACTCAGGGTCGCCGCGGCAAATCTGAGGTGGATCTGCATGTTGAATTAGCACAAGTTTTACACCAGATGCCCTTCCTGACGCAATTTCATATTACATGGAGAAATGTGGCAGGGGTGGGATTTGAACTGGAATCTTCCGCACTGAAACCAAGTGCACTAACCACCTGGTCACCACCCTCTGTATTATGTTATTCTTTGATAATCCTTATTCTAAAATGGAAGAAATTCATTTTTCCACTCAAATTTCTACACACAATATCCCATAATGACAATGTGAACAAAGTTTTGAGATTTCAGAATAGGTGTTCTAAATATCTCCTACAATGGGGCAACATTTTGACTTTGGACTGTCACCTTGTCTTTAAACCAATTATTCTTGAAATTAAATGACAATTTATTCCAACAGGTTTGGTCTAATCGGATCAAAAGTCTGAGTTATTTTGTTCACACAGAGGAACACACAAAACTGCAAGCAATAATTCCACACGTCCTACGGGCGAGCGGGTGTAACAACAACAACAGTGATACCCATTTACTGCATACAGCATCTTCAATAATCCACGATAACAAAGCACTGATTATCCCCAAAAAGCAAAAGAAAACATTAAAATACACCCATCAATCGTTTTCTAAACTCACATTTTCCAGTGTGCTGCAGCCTGTCTCAGCAGTCATTGAGTGAGAGGTGGGGTACACCGAGGACAGACTGTCAATCTATCACACGGATGTAAATATATTCAGATCTTAGAAAACAGTAATAAGAACATAATCAAATACATTATTAACCAAAATAAAGCATAACAGTAAAACCAAATTCACAAAGAGCAATGAAAAATACATATTTGATAAATATAGTACATACACTGAACAAAAATATAAATGCAACACTTTTGGTTTTGCTCCCATTTTGTATGAGATGAACTCAAAGATCTAAAACTTTTTCCACATATACAATATCACCATTTCTCTCAAATATTGTTCACAAACCAGTCTAAATCTCTGATAGTGAGCACTTCTCCTTTGCTGAGATAATCCATCCCACCTCACAGGTGTGCCATACCAAAATGCTGATTAGACACCATGATTAGTGCACAGGTGTGCCTTAGACTGCGCACAATAAAAGGCCACTCTGAAAGGTGCAGTTTTATCACACAGCACAATGCCACAGATGTCGCAAGATTTGAGGGAGCGTGCAACTGGCATGCTGACAGCAGGAATGTCAACCAGAGCTGTTGCTCGTGTATTGAATGTTCATTTCTCTACCATAAACCGTCTCCAAAGACGTTTCAGAGAATTTGGCAGTACATCCAACCAGCCTCACAACCGCAGACCACGTGTAACCACACCAGCCCAGGACCTCCACATCCAGCATGTTCACCTCCAAGATCGTCTGAGACCAGCCACTCGGACAGCTGCTGAAACAATCGGTTTGCCTAACCAAAGAATTTCTGCACAAACTGTCAGAAACCGTCTCAGGGAAGCTCATCTGCATGCTCGTCGTCCTCATCGGGGTCTCGACCTGACTCCAGTTCGTCGTCGTAATCGACTTGAGTGGGCAAATGCTCACATTCGCTGGCGTTTGGCACGTTGGAGAGGTGTTCTCTTCACGGATGATGCGAAGGAGATGTGTTGCACTGCATGAGGCAAATGGTGGTCACACCAGATACTGACTGGTATCCCCCCTTTCAGAGTGGCCTTTTTTTGTGGGCAGTCTAAGGCACACCTGTGCACTAATCATGGTGTCTAATCAGCATCTTGGTATGGCACACCTGTGAGGTGGGATGGATTATCTCAGCAAAGGAGAAGTGCTCACTATCACAGATTTAGACTGGTTTGTGAACAATATTTGAGGGAAATGGTGATATTGTGTATGTGGAAAAAGTTTTAGATCTTTGAGTTCATCTCATACAAAATGGGAGCAAAACCAAAAGTGTTGCGTTTATATTTTTGTTGAGTATAATTATAATCAGTCTGCATAATGGCAATGATGAACATTCTTCAATGTGGCAGGTTTATGTTTTTAGAGCTAAAATGCTGATGTTATCAATTAATTAGTCAAGACAGAAAATTATTTTGATTGTCAACTAAACTCTTAATTAATTTACATACCAAAACAAAAAAGCCAAACATGTTGCAGTTGTGACAGTTTGCTCACTGTTTTTTATTTGATGTAAGCTTGTTTCCTCCACCAATTCACACAACTCCAGATAATGCAGTGGATAACTGAGGGGGATTCTTCATATGGTGATGCAAGCACCAAATTTGGCAAAAATACCACTTAGACATTACTCTTTTGAAAAAGAGTAAGGTGTCCACTTGAATTTTCAATAGGTAGCCAGGTGGGGTCAATTGAAGAATTATAGAATTATAGTGGGGCCGAAGAAAAAAAAAATGCTCCAATCACATTAAAAACTATAAAACATTCTTTGTCTGATTATAAAGATTCCAAAAAAGTATAGTTTGGAGTTATGGGGTAAAAACAGCAAAAATGGTGACAAAGGTCAGTTTCAGTTTGTACAGGGACCACAAGATAAAGTTACTCCAATTTTGGAAAAAGTGATGCAAATTATTGGTTGCACTAATAGGATTAATAAATGAACAGTTCTGACTGTGCTGAATGTTTGGTCTCCAAAGTAAAGGTCAAATATTGTTGACATCCATTGGATTCAATGGCATATAACATGTTACCCTGTAATATGATAACTAAGCATGGCACATGGAGCAAATTATTCCTTTTTACAACTCTATTTGCTCAACCAATGATTTGCATCACTTTTTTTTTTTTTTTTTTTACCAAAATTGGAGCAGTTTTAACTTTTGATCCCTGTACAAACTTAAATTTACCTTTCGCGCACACCATTTTTGCTTTTTATTTATTTATTTATTTATTTTTTAGCCCCGTAACTCCATAGAACTCATTCATGGATGGTCCAAACTGCACCTTTTTGAAATCTTTATGTTCAGACAAATAATATGGAATACCTTTCAATATGATTGGAGCACTTTTAAATTTTGATCCCTGTGTAATTCTTCAATTGACCCCTACCTGGCTGCCTATGGAAAATTCAAGTAGACACTGTGCTTTTTCAAAAGAGCAATGTCTAAGGAGTATTTGTGCTCCTTTTGGTGCTTGCATCCCCATTTGAAGGATTCCTCTGTAAATATTCTCTTATCTGTTGCACGAAGAGGAGAGAGGTTTAATGTATCTGCCTGTTTGTGTATTAGATAACTCAAAAGTACAAGATAAAGGTCACTTAAACTGTGTGGAGAGATGGTCCCTGTGTTGAGGAAGGCTGATTAAATTTTGGCAGCGATCTGGCTCTGCCTCTGGGCCAAGACCAGTCTAAGTCTGTTCTGTATCCAGCATGCCTTGAGATGATGTCTGTTGTGATTTGGTGCTCAAAAAATAAAATTGACCTGACTAATGCCATTGACCAGTACTGCCTTGGTGCCTTTCTAACTTTAAACTTTTCCACAAAAACAAGGACAGACCGATTTAAATCTAATCTTCAAGCATGTTTTAAACTCAACATCAACTTACAGTATTTTGAACTGGCATTTAAAATCAAACATCACATCACTGTGTGCCTATAGGGGCACTGAAAATACGACAGTTTGCACAATTTGATTAATTAATCCATACATCTGATGAGTTTGTGCACTGAACACACTGAGTTGAGTGACACTGACTAGCAGTGATCATTGTGTGTTTGTGTAGATAATAACCGTTATGTTTAATAATGTCCATTAAGATTGCTGATTCGTTGTCCGTAGTTTGTCAACAAAAGCACATGTAGCACTGGGGAAGCTTATGGCCCAGTCACATGGCACTTAAAGGGCAACGAAGCCCCGACGAAACAAGAAATCGGGACTTTTGTTGACTTTCGTTGGCATAGTTTAACCTTCGTGCAGCTTCGTTCCTGCAGCTGGTGCTTCATCAGGATTTTTAAACTGTTGAAAAATTTGAACAAAGGGCAACGGAAACCTCAATTTGTCCGTGTTTCGTTTTGCTGTCGTTTTTGACTTTTTTAATCGTTTCTTTAGTTTTTGTAAGGTTATTGTTTAATCTGACTTCGTTGGAGCAGCTGAATGTTTTCACACCGTGCAAAGGCCAGTTTGTGAGCGCTGAGGCTGCTGCTGCTTCATGTACCGTCGGAAATTACAGAGCAAACTCAGCCTGCTTGCTTGGATTTTTTTATCTGGGTGGGGAGTCAGGTTCAATGGGCTCAGGCACTTTATATAGGGAAGAATTAATCTTTTGTGTGGCTACAATGAATTATTTTGCCACAAGCAACTGCTGAATTTGAACAACAAAAAAGTTGTGTATTTTCTGATGGTACCTGAACGCAGCGGTAGCTAGAGGAGCAGCTCCTGCGTGCGCTTATTATTTTTTATTAAAAATAACAATATGAGTGTAGGAATGACAATCCAGCCCTCATGTACATGTGGCAACAGCTAGATAATTAAAATGATTATAAAAAAGAGCTGTTCTGGAAGACAGAATTCACGTTGTGGGTCAGCTGCAGCTGGTGGAAATAACTGCACATGAGTCAATGCGTGCGTTCACACGGACTGATCAATTTACTGCTCTGATATATTCAATCATCTTTAAACTTATATTTATTCCCTGGTTTGACAGTTTTCTGTTATAAATCAATATATATGGCTTAGTAAAGTAATACAGTGATACAGCAGTGACCACTGCACACCAGAGGTTTTTTTTTTTTTTTTAATAAATTGGAGCTATGTGCAGCAGACAGTGTGGATTCTGATGATGATGATGGAGATGATCCTTCTTTTGTTCTGGACGAGGAACCAGAGCAGGTACTCCACTGACGTGCACACAGATCTCCATAGCTTCTGTTTGCAGTTTCTCCAGGACTCGGCGCTATGAGCTCCGTCCCAGCGCCGAGTCCTGGAACTCAGAGATGCAGACACACACTGCTCCAGCTGTGTGGCTCCAGGCGTGTTTCATTTAAAGCGTTGAGATCGTTAGCTTCGGTTTTGTTAATTTCCTCTTTCATCCCTTTTGCACTCGTTTCGCAGGCTGTTCGGTGATAAAGCTCTTTTGGCCACCTTTTCTCAATGAATTGTGACTTTTTTTTTTACCTTTTCCCTTCATTCAGGAATCGTCGTGTGCCATGTAACTGGGCCATTACACTGACCTGTATTCATAACACTGTTCAAAAGGAAAATTATGCTTCACACCCGTTACAGGCGAGCAAAGGTAACAAATTGTTACTTTAAATGCATTTTTCTGTAGCATTAAGCTCTTTGGACAATGGAATATTGTTTGGTTAAATGTGATCTACCCATCTATCTCTCAGTCAGTAGATCATACCCTCCATTAACCCATTTTGCTCCACTGGTGTGGATCGGGAGGTCTGGGCGGCTTTGCTTGAGCTGCTGCCCCCGCGGCCCGACTCCGGATAAAGCGGAAGAAAATGGATGGATGGATGGATGGATGGCAACAACTGTTGCCAAAGTGTATCACTGTCATTTTCTACTCACAAAAAAAAAAAAAAAAAAAAAAAAAAAAAAAAATCTCAAAAGGTATTAATGCAACTTTTTCCACCTATAAAAAAAAAAAAATTGTGCATAAACGGGTTAACTGATGGGCTCGATGTTCAGCTGGGGTTGATTGTTGAAGTGTCTTTAAGTACAACTGCTCAAAACTGCAACATTTACGGCTCACTGTGACTGCAGCGTCTTTGTGTGTGTGTTCTTTTTACACTTGCTACAGTTGCCATTTGTACTAGCACAGATTATACTCGGAACTTTGTTTCTCAGTACTGGAGAGAATGTGTGAAGCTATAAATACACTGTCTCCCATCTGTGTTACATATACACTCGTGGTAGAAATGGTGTAGATTGTGCAATTAGTTTCCTCTTGTTAATGCTGGTGTGTCTCCTCTTACACATTTACTAACTGGTACAACGCCGCTGATAATTTTAATGATTTTCCTTTATAAATCATTGGTTGTCTGGATCAGAAATTTCAGTTAAATATATCATATAGCAGATGAACACACTGATATTTGAGAAGTGAAATGGAGTTTCTAGTATTTACAGAAAGTGCTATAATTATTTAAAATAATTACGCAGGTACCAGAGGCGATTGCTCTAAGACTGCAAGGGAAGCTCAGCTTCCCCTAAAATGTCAAAAAATAAGCTTTGCTTGCCTCTACTGGTGGTTGGCTCTCACTGCGGTATTGTATCACTTCCTGTTCCGGAGCACAGCGGTGTTTTTCTGTATCTGTTAGCTGTTTAATCTGCGCAGTTAGATTGATCTAGTTATCTAGATTACGATTTGTTTCCCAGTGTAATCTTTACGTGCCTTAACTAAAGCACTCCTTCTGCTGAATCACCTCTAAATTATTTACACATTATTCACTTTGCGTGTTTTTAGGAATCCACTAGGTTAGCGTAGCTACTAGCTCTTAGCCGATTTAGCATGGCGGCTTCTCCTGTCTCTCCCGCACTTTTCTGCTCTGGGTGTGAAATGTTTAGTTATTCCTCGGCCTCCTTTAGCAGTAACGGTACTTGTAATAAGTGTAGCTTATTCGTAGCTTTGGAGGCCAGGCTGGGCGAATTGGAGACTCGGCTCCGCACCGTGGAAAATTCTACAGCTAGCCAGGCCCCTGTAGTCGGTGCGGACCAAGGTAGCTTAGCCGCCGTTAGTACCCCCCTGGCAGACCCCGAGCAGCCGGGAAAGCAGGCTGACTGGGTGACTGTGAGGAGGAAGCGTAGCCCTAAACAGAAGCCCCGTGTACACCGCCAACCCGTTCACATCTCTAACCGTTTTTCCCCGCTCGACGACACACCCGCCGAGGATCAAACTCTGGTTATTGGCGACTCTGTTTTGAGAAATGTGAAGTTAGCGACACCAGCAACCATAGTCAATTGTCTTCCGGGGGCCAGAGCAGGCGACATTGAAGGAAATTTGAAACTGCTGGCTAAGGCTAAGCGTAAATTTGGTAAGATTGTAATTCACGTCGGCAGTAATGACACCCGGTTACGCCAATCGGAGGTCACTAAAATTAACATTAAATCGGTGTGTAACTTTGCAAAAACAATGTCGGACTCTGTAGTTTTCTCTGGGCCCCTCCCCAATCAGACCGGGAGTGACATGTTTAGCCGCATGTTCTCCTTGAATTGCTGGCTGTCTGAGTGCTGTCCAAAAAATGAGGTGGGCTTCATAGATAATTGGCAAAGCTTCTGGGGAAAACCTGGTCTTGTTAGGAGAGACGGCATCCATCCCACTTTGGATGGAGCAGCTCTCATTTCTAGAAATCTGGCCAATTTTCTTAAATCTTCCAAACAGTGACTATCCAGGGTTGGGACCAGGAAGCAGAGTTGTAGTCTTACACACCTCTCTGCAGCTTCTCTCCCCCTGCCATCCCCTCATTACCCCATCCCCGTAGAAACGGTGCCTGCTCCCAGACCACCAATAACCAGCAAAAATCTATTTAAGCATAAAAATTCAAAAAGAAAAAATAATATAGCACCTTCAACTGCACCACAGACTAAAACAGTTAAATGTGGTCTATTAAACATTAGGTCTCTCTCTTCTAAGTCCCTGTTGGTAAATGATATAATAATTGATCAACATATTGATTTATTCTGCCTAACAGAAACCTGGTTACAGCAGGATGAATATGTTAGTTTAAATGAGTCAACACCCCCGAGTCACACTAACTGTCAGAATGCTCGTAGCACGGGCCGGGGCGGAGGATTAGCAGCAATCTTCCATTCCAGCTTATTAATTAATCAAAAACCCAGACAGAGCTTTAATTCATTTGAAAGCTTGTCTCTTAGTCTTGTCCATCCAAATTGGAAGTCCCAAAAACCAGTTTTATTTGTTATTATCTATCGTCCACCTGGTCGTTACTGTGAGTTTCTCTGTGAATTTTCAGACCTTTTGTCTGACTTAGTGCTTAGCTCAGATAAGATAATTATAGTGGGCGATTTTAACATCCACACAGATGCTGAGAATGACAGCCTCAACACTGCATTTAATCTATTATTAGACTCTATTGGCTTTGCTCAAAAAGTAAATGAGTCCACCCACCGCTTTAATCATATCTTAGATCTTGTTCTGACTTATGGTATGGAAATAGAAGACTTAACAGTATTCCCTGAAAACTCCCTTCTGTCTGATCATTTCTTAATAACATTTACATTTACTCTGATGGACTACCCAGCAGTGGGGAATAAGTTTCATTACACTAGAAGTCTTTCAGAAAGCACTGTAACTAGGTTTAAGGATATGATTCCTTCTTTATGTTCTCTAATGCCATATACCAACACAGTGCAGAGTAGCTACCTAAACTCTGTAAGGGAGATAAGAGTATCTCGTCAATAGTTTTACATCCTCATTGAAGACAACTTTGGATGCTGTAGCTCCTCTGAAAAAGAGAGCTTTAAATCAGAAGTGTCTGACTCCGTGGTATAACTCACAAACTCGTAGCTTAAAGCAGATAACCCGTAAGTTGGAGAGGAAATGGCGTCTCACTAATTTAGAAGATCTTCACTTAGCCTGGAAAAAGAGTCTGTTGCTCTATAAAAAAGCCCTCCGTAAAGCTAGGACATCTTTCTACTCATCACTAATTGAAGAAAATAAGAACAACCCCAGGTTTCTTTTCAGCACTGTAGCCAGGCTGACAAAGAGTCAGAGCTCTATTGAGCTGAGTATTCCATTAACTTTAACTAGTAATGACTTCATGACTTTCTTTGCTAACAAAATTTTAACTATTAGAGAAAAAATTACTCATAACCATCCCAAAGACGTATCGTTATCTTTGGCTGCTTTCAGTGATGCCGGTATTTGGTTAGACTCTTTCTCTCCGATTGTTCTGTCTGAGTTATTTTCATTAGTTACTTCATCCAAACCATCAACATGTTTATTAGACCCCATTCCTACCAGACTGCTCAAGGAAGCCCTACCATTATTTAATGCTTCGATCTTAAATATGATCAATCTATCTTTGTTAGTTGGCTATGTACCACAGGCTTTTAAGGTGGCAGTAATTAAACCATTACTTAAAAAGCCATCACTTGACCCAGCTATCTTAGCTAATTATAGGCCAATCTCCAACCTTCCTTTTCTCTCAAAAATTCTTGAAAGGGTAGTTGTAAAACAGCTAACTGATCATCTGCAGAGGAATGGTCTATTTGAAGAGTTTCAGTCAGGTTTTAGAATTCATCATAGTACAGAAACAGCATTAGTGAAGGTTACAAATGATCTTCTTATGGCCTCGGACAGTGGACTCATCTCTGTGCTTGTTCTGTTAGACCTCAGTGCTGCTTTTGATACTGTTGACCATAAAAGTTTATTACAGAGATTAGAGCATGCCATAGGTATTAAAGGCACTGCGCTGCGGTGGTTTGAATCATATTTGTCTAATAGATTACAATTTGTTCATGTAAATGGGGAATCTTCTTCACAGACTAAAGTTAATTATGGAGTTCCACAAGGTTCTGTGCTAGGACCAATTTTATTCACTTTATACATGCTTCCCTTAGGCAGTATTATTAGACGGTATTGCTTAAATTTTCATTGTTACGCAGATGATACCCAGCTTTATCTATCCATGAAGCCAGAGGACACACACCAATTAGCTAAACTGCAGGATTGTCTTACAGACATAAAGACATGGATGACCTCTAATTTCCTGCTTTTAAACTCAGATAAAACTGAAGTTATTGTACTTGGCCCCACAAATCTTAGAAACATGGTGTCTAACCAGATCCTTACTCTGGATGGCATTACCCTGACCTCTAGTAATACTGTGAGAAATCTTGGAGTCATTTTTGATCAGGATATGTCATTCAAAGCGCATATTAAACAAATATGTAGGACTGCTTTTTTGCATTTACGCAATATCTCTAAAATCAGAAAGGTCTTGTCTCAGAGTGATGCTGAAAAACTAATTCATGCATTTATTTCCTCTAGGCTGGACTATTGTAATTCATTATTATCAGGTTGTCCTAAAAGTGCCCTAAAAAGCCTTCAGTTAATTCAAAATGCTGCAGCTAGAGTACTGACAGGGACTAGAAGGAGAGAGCATATCTCACCCATATTGGCCTCTCTTCATTGGCTTCCTGTTAATTCTAGAATAGAATTTAAAATTCTTCTTCTTACTTATAAGGTTTTGAATAATCAGGTCCCATCTTATCTTAGGGACCTCGTAGTACCATATCACCCCAATAGAGCGCTTCGCTCTCAGACTGCAGGCTTACTTGTAGTTCCTAGGGTTTGTAAGAGTAGAATGGGAGGCAGAGCCTTCAGCTTTCAGGCTCCTCTCCTGTGGAACCAGCTCCCAATTCAGATCAGGGAGACAGACACCCTCTCTACTTTTAAGATTAGGCTTAAAACTTTCCTTTTTGCTAAAGCTTATAGTTAGGGCTGGATCAGGTGACCCTGAACCATCCCTTAGTTATGCTGCTATAGACGTAGACTGCTGGGGGGTTCCCATGATGCACTGTTTCTTTCTCTTTTTGCTCTGTATGCACCACTCTGCATTTAATCATTAGTGATCGATCTCTGCTCCCCTCCACAGCATGTCTTTTTCCTGGTTCTCTCCCTCAGCCCCAACCAGTCCCAGCAGAAGACTGCCCCTCCCTGAGCCTGGTTCTGCTGGAGGTTTCTTCCTGTTAAAAGGGAGTTTTTCCTTCCCACTGTAGCCAAGTGCTTGCTCACAGGGGGTCGTTTTGACCGTTGGGGTTTTACATAATTATTGTATGGCCTTGCCTTACAATATAAAGCGCCTTGGGGCAACTGTTTGTTGTGATTTGGCGCTATATAAAAAAATTGATTGATTGATTGATTGACATGTCATTGACTAAATATGCGCTACAACGTGCTCAACTTTTGTTCTGAATCAGCTTCTTATCACTGGTAACGACGCGGCTTTCTTCTCTTAATCATTCCCACAGCTTCACAGTGCTTTAAACAGTGTGGACGCTGAGCGTCCACAGAGTTCAATAGCGAAGCAAAGACTGCAGCGAAACGAGACGAGTCATTGGATACATGCTGGGCTTTTTCCCGCCCATCGGACGCTCAGCGTCTCTGGGGGTCTATGGGGCAGTGGGCTGGCCTCAGCTGGCCCGGCTTCTGCATGATGATTGGATGATCTGTCTGAGGCTGAATCCCTTTTTGTTTGACAGCGAAATGAGCGAATCAGTGATCTTTTGGTGTAAACACCTGTGGGACATTTTTTAATTTTCATTCTGTTCTGAGTTGAACCGGAAACTTTCCTAATCCTCTTAGCGGCATTTTCTTCGTTATGCCACGTTCACACTGGGCGCGACGCGAGCGACTGCAGCCACAGGTTGCCATGTAATCCCTATGTAAGGACGCGTTTTGGCGCCAAACCGCGCAGCGCGACACGAGTGAAGCGATTTTGAGCATTTTGCGCATTTGTGGCGCAATATTGCGTCGCATCACGTCGCATTGCCCTCCTCCCCAAGTTGAAAAATCTGAACTTTTTCGTCTCGTCGTGATGACCAATCAGGGACTGAATATGTAGTGACGTGGAGATGTCTGGAGTTTGACTGAGGATGTGAAAATGTCCTGTATCTTGTAGCAGCCTGTGAGCAGGACTTATGTCTCTTTTGTCCTTAATTTCACAATCATGACAGAGTTTTTGGAGCGAGCAGCAGCCCCACAGCAGCGGGAGTGGAGTTTCTTTTTCTTTTACGTGCATAAATACAATTATGACAGAGTTTTTTGGGGGGAAGAGCAAGCTGCAGTCCACAGCAAGCAGCAGAGTTTCTTTTTAAAAAAAATTGTTTACATGTGCGCGCGTGAACGGGACAGGAGGTCCTCAAGCTGCATGGGTCCCGCAGAGAAGGAAAGACCGCTGAAAGCAGCCATCATCCAGACGCAGCTCCTGCAGCAAATACTCCCTGTATTGGGAGCTTTCCACAACAACTTGCTCCGTGTGATCAAGGTCTGTCATGTTAACTTGACTGAAAACCGGAGCCGGCGAGCGGAATGGAAGCTCCTCCTATTTGATGACGTACCGGGGTGAATTTTCGCAGCAAAAGCAGAGCGACACACTCCGGGCGAAGGAGGCGCGTCCGTCGCCTGGCGACCCACGCAAATTTGTAGTGTCTGATCGCGCCCGGTGTGAACGCGGCATTAAAAACGACTAGCGACAAATCGAGCTTCTATTTCTGGTGGGGTTTTTTTTGTCGCTGCTTGTGTTTGGATACTGATTTCTATCACTCTTTTTGACTTCTATCGCAGTTTCTGTCCCTACCGAGCAGCGGGTGCTGCTGAGCCCCTCCACCGTCACAAAGCACTCACAGGCGGACACACTTCACACTAGCCTCGCGCCAAGCTGCACATAATGGCAGACAATTTGAATGTTGTGGACCAGATTTTGGCGAAGCCATTTGATAGTCTTCCTTACGAAGAAGCCATGGCTGCTGTCATGGCTTCAGCTCTCAATGGTTTGTAGGCCAAAGTTAAAGCAATAGCCCCCAGTGCAACGTTTGTGCATTGCTATGCACACAGACTGAATCTGGTTCTGTCTCAGGGGGCTAAATGCTTATCTGAGTGCAGAATATTTTTTGCATCACTCTCTGTGTTTGCCACATTTTTCTCAAAATCCACAAAGAGGATGTCTTTTCTTGAGTCTGCAGGCTGCTCAAGGTTGCCCAGAAATGCTCCTACTCGATGGAATTTCACATAACGGATAGTGAGCACTGTGGCAAACAATTATGATGCCCTCCTGCGAACTTTTGAGATGATCACTACAGATAAATCCATGGATGACGACACATTAGACTGTGCCAAAGGCCTTCTGATGAAACTGGAGGATTTTGAGTTTGTGTTCATGTTGTACACATATGAACAAATCTTCTGAGACTGATGTGGTGTTTGACATTGTCCAGCAGAGAGCTATGGATGTTCTGTACTGCAAGAAAAGAATTGAGTCTCTTCTTGCTTTTGTCAAAGAGAAGAGGTCAGAGGGGGCTTTCCAAGCTGTTTATGCCAAAGCAGCAGATCTCACATCAGACCCACAAACTGAGCCCATGAGAAAATGCCATCTGTCACAACTACAGGATCCCAAGGAGCGCTACAGAAATCTGTACATGGCCATCCTAGACGATCTCACAGAGCAGCTACCTCGGCATTTTGCAAATTTGGGAAGTCTGCGCTTCTTGGAACTGGTCAATCCAGGGAAATTTGATGAGATGAGACAAGTGTTTCCAGAGGAGGCATTTCAGAGTGTCCTGAAAAGTTTTGGCCAGTTCTTTGATTCAGGGAGACTGAGGTCTGAACTTCAAGTCCTATATTCAAACCAGGACTTGCAGGGCAACAGGGGAAAGCTATGTGATTTCTTGCTGTTTCTGAAAGACATGGAGTTGGACAGTGCAATGCCTCAGGTGTACAAACTAATGTCATTAGTGGCAACGATTGGAGCTACATCTGCAGGTGTAGAGAGGAGCTTCTCCTGTTTAAAGCGGCTCAAGTCTTACACCCGCAACACCATGGGCCAAGGCCGTTAAAGCAGCCTAGCTCTGCTGGCCATTGAGAGGACACTAGTCAAGTCCCTGGAAAAGACGCCTTGTTGGTACGACAGGGTCACAGATCATTTTCTTGAAAAGGAAAAGAGGGTAGAATTTACGTATAAATAAACCGACACATTTTATGATGTAAGCCGAAACTGAGCTTCCTCTCCTTGAAAGACCAGCATCCGCCACTGGCAGGTACATAAATTTGTGCACCCTTGTCATTTTATTGATTTGAATACATTTAGCACTAATTATTGGAACACAAAATTGGTTTGGTAAGCTCAGTAAGCTCAGTGGCCATTTGCAAATGTTTCCCCTCTTTGCATCTCTTCTAATGAGTGGCAACATGGGAGCCTCTTAAACACCTCTCAAATAGCCTGAAAATAAAGATTGTTCAGCATCATGGTTTAGGGGAAGGATACAAAAAGCTATCTCAGAGATTTTAGCTGTCAGTTTCCACTGTGAGGAACATAGTGAGGAAATGGAAGACCACAGGCACAGTACTAGTTAAGGCCCGAAGTGGCAGGCCAAGAAAAATCTCAGATGGTGAGAACAGTCATAGTCAACCCACAGACCTGCTCCAAAGACCTACAACATAATCTTGCTGCAGATAGTGTCTCTGTGCATCGTTCAACTATACAGCACACTTTGCACAAAGAGATGCTGTATGATGCTGTAATGCAGAGGAAGCTTTTTCTGCGTACACGCCAGAGTTGCTTGAGGTATGCTAAAGCACATTTGGACAAGCCAGCTTCATTTTGGAATAAGGTGCTGTGGACTGATGAAACTAAAATTGAGTTATTTGGACATAACACACCCAGCGTGGTCGGGCTTTTGACACCAGAAGCGAGAGCTGCTCGGATCACCTCCCCACCTCATCAACTGTAATGACCCCCACCCCCCCACGCCAAAACTGAACAAAAAAAATTTAAAAAATAATTTTTGCGATCAAGATTTCCTGCAGTAATTTATCCGTAAACTGAAATCCATTAACTACTTAAAAAGAAAAAATATTTATACCCACTTTCCATGCCGTAATCGTGAATGTTTCATTTTCACACTCATGCACTTTTGGTGCGTAGCTTTTTTGGTGATAGGAAAGGTGCAGGATCATTCGTCCACCTTTTCCTGACAATTTGTGACTTTTTCTCCTTCATTGTGTTGTCGTGTGACCGGGTCTTTAAGACTGAACTAAAATAACACTGCTTTTATTTTGAAGCCTGTCATTTTTTTATTTTTATTTTATTTGTTCTCGGATATTATTAATCCAACCAATGTGCACTGCTCCTCAAAACTGTCCGCTCATGCCAAAACGAGAAAGGTGGATGCCGAATGTCGAATTCTGATGAGGTTTAATGAATCCAGGTCCAGGTCCTCTCTCACTGATGGTCATCTGTCGGCTGTGCTTCACATCTTCACCTCAGACATTCAGCCTGACTTTGATACACTTGTTAAAGATCAACAGAGACTAGATTTCTCTCATTGAACAAGAAAAAAGAACTGAAAAACACTAAAATGTGGAAAGTGGTGGAAAATACAAATGTAGTCATGCAAAGACATGATAAGAACCAGTGTACTGGGACACTTTTCTCTTTTTTTCCCGCACAGTTCAGTGACAATGACATTGTGACTTGTCTTTAATATCTGGTTTACAATGACAATTGATGTGATGTCTTTAGAAAGCTAAGAATCGCCTTGTTCCAACAGTAATTTTCAGTTTTAACAGTATATTAAACTCAAAATGCATTTTAGCGTCAATGTGACGGAAAATGATCACAAATGTAATGATGCAGAAATGTTTCACATTTTGTTCACTATTGTCTTGGAAAATTTGATTGAATAAATTACATTTTAAGGTAACCTCTTTTTTCACTGCCTAATCAGAACATGTAGTTTGTCAAAACAATGCTATTTACTGCTTTTTATATAGGAGTAAAATTATTATTGTGCAGACTTGAGTTTACCGTTTTGGCCCAGCCCGCTACAATAATTTCTGTTTCTCATTTGGCCCTTTGCAAAAATAACTTCCCACCCCTGCATTATACCATGGTTTGACTTTGTTATTCTGCATAGGTGGCTGCAGAATGGGCCCTGACTGCACTAAGCACTCCAAGAATTTCAGTAGCTCCACTAGAAAAATGACATTTGCAAAATCCTGTGTTCTTCATCTTTGGTTTCTCACCTTCACTGACTATAACACCAGCTGTTGTAACTCTTACTGTTCAAGTGTGACAAAGCCAGCAGAAGTCGCTGTGCAATAGTATACAAATAATGAATGTGCACAAGTGCAATGCTCCTCTGAGGTCAAGAGGTTCCAAATAGTCTAATACGAACTCTATATTAGGGATGTCCCGATCCGATCACGTGATCGGAAATCGGGCCTGATCACGTGGTTTCAGACTTGATCGAAATCGGACGTTGCCTCCCGATCAGGAATCCGATATAGATTTTATCCTCATTATTTTGATCAGTGCTATTTCAAGCTCATTATTGCAGATTACTGGGCCTTTAACGCGTCGGAAGCGTCAGAGGCGTGAGACGTGTTGCTTTTTAGAGGCGTCAGAAGCGTCGCTTTAGCTCGGCTTTTGACGTGACGCTTCTGACAGGAGCGCACATTGCCGCTTGTCGGCAGGCTGATGCGGTCAAAGTTCAACCCAATCTTTATTTTTTTTTTTTATTTTTTTTTTTTTTTTAAATTGAACAAAAGAAAAACAAGTTCAACCGGACAGAGGTCGGAGGAGTTACGGGCGCGAAGTTTCTTTCGCAGAACTGCTGTTTGTGTGTTTACGCGCTCAGCCTGACGCCTCGATGGAATGACAAGAGGATGATGGACACTTTCCCACCGAAACTCTTGCTCAGTCATCCTTCCTTGTGCAGCAGGACCCGGTGCTGACCAAGTCCTCAGGAAGACGATCTGTCATCTGATTAACAAAAAGAAAAAAACTAATTGTCCTGTGATCATTTGTCCGCAAAATGGAGCGAGAGATGGTGTGTGCACGAGCAACATGTGCACTCATCACATTTAGGAGCACATCTTAAAGAGCTTCCGTCTTCATTCATGTTCACTGCGCTGCTCTGAACTTGTTGAACACTGATAAAGCATCAGAGGGGTACACTGAGGACTGTCAGGATGCAAATGTAAGTTGTTTTTTTTTTCCTTTTACTTTTCAAGTTGATTTTTGAACTTTCGACACTCTGAGCTGTGATGTAGCTTCACACTGTCCAATAGGAACGACGCGTCTGGCCAAAACACGGAAGGCTAGTGGCAGAAACCACTGATCTGTACAAATGGTAAATGGACTGCATTTATACAGCGCTTTTCCATCTGCATCAGATGCTCAAAGCGATGATGAAGAAGAAGATGAAGAAGATGAATAATAATAATAATAATAATAATAATAATAATAAGCTTGTTCAAATTGTTGACCATCACCAAAACAAACCCTGCCATGTTTGTTTCTAAGCTAAGTGCCATCACCGCTAGTGTGAGCGCGCCTGGTGGTTGCGGCGTACAATAGCACAAAACATATAGTACCAAAATTGCACACTAAATATTACCAAAATTGTACAGTAAATGGAACACAATGGCAAATGGTACGAATAATCCATGTCACATGACATACAAACCACCAATCAAATGACAAGGCTCTATTCAGGTGTTATATAATAGTCAAAAGGCCTTACTCCCCTGACAGCTAAAGGGTACTCTGGCCACAACAGAAACACAATATAGACAAGAGAGTACAGCTTCTACATAAGTACCATACTGGAATCAGTGAAACATGTTCCCACCACTCAGGCAAAACAAGATGCATTTATCTTTTCCAATTGTTGCATTGGTATACTTGTGTGATTAAAAATGGATAATTTCATCAAACAATGAAGCTCTATAACTGGTGATGGAACAGACAAAGGTTGCACCATGCAAAGTTCTACCAATTACAGACACAGAAGTCTTATAATTCCTTAAAAGTTGCCATGGGTGTCTTGGTGGCTTCCATCATCAGTGTCCATCTTGTAGAGTGTACTCCAGACAGATTTACTAAACAGTACCACACTGTTTGTATTTCTTAACAACTGATATACTTGTGGTGGTGCGGTGACTTAGTGGTTAGCACTAATGCCTCACAGCAAGAAGGCTGCGGGATCGCTTCCCGCCCTTTCTCTGTGGAGATTGCAAGTTCTCACCGTGTCTGCGTGGGTTTCCTCTGGTTTCCTCGCACAATCAAAAACATGCTTACTTAGGGTCTGTTCCATTCTCTGCCTCTGACCAAGGCAGTGTCTCTACATCTGGAGTTGGTCTCCGTGCACCGGACTGTGGCTGCCCACTGCTCTTAGTGGTTGGATTGTGTCTAACTGTAATTGTGATGGGTTAAATGCAGAGGACAAATTTCTTTGCATATATGAATATACAATGACAATAAAGGCACTTCACTTTAAATGAACTCAAGAAGTATTCAGTAACTTGGAAATGATTGTGCATCAATTCTCTAACTTGTCTAAAGAAAACTGGCTGTTCAAGTAATGATTTTTTTTCATTAAATAATCTTTAGAGAGCATGTAATATGAAATACAACCCCTGGCAAAAATTATGGAATCACCGGCCTCGGTGGATGTTCATTCAGTTGTTTAATTTTGTAGAAAAAAAGCAGATCACAGACATGACACAAAACTAAAGTCATTTCAAATGGCAACTTTCTGGCTTTAAGAAACACTATAAGAAATCAGGAAAAAAATTGTGGCAGTCAGCAACGGTTACTTTTTTAGACCAAGCAGAGGGAAAAAAATATGGAATCACTCAATTATGAGGAAAAAATTATGGAATCATGAAAAACAAAAGACCGCTCCAACACATCACTAGTATTTTGTTGCACCACCTCTGGCTTTTATAACAGCTTGCAGTCTCTGAGGCATGGACTTAATAAGTGACAAACATTACTCTTCATCAATCTGGCTCCAACTTTCTCTGATTGCTGTTGCCAGATCAGCTTTGCAGGTTGGAGCCTTGTCATGGACCATTTTCTTCAACTTCCACCAAAGATTTTCAATTGGATTAAGATCCAGACTATTTGCAGGCCATGACATTGACCCTATGTGTCTTTTTGCAAGGAATGTTTTCACAGTTTTTGCTCTATGGCAAGATGCATTATCATCTTGAAAAATGATTTCATCATCCCCAAACATCCTTTCAATTGATGGGATAAGAAAAGTGTCCAAAATATCAACGTAAACTTGTGCATTTATTGATGATGTAATGACAGCCATCTCCCCAGTGCCTTTACCTGACATGCAGCCCCATATCACCAATGACTGTGGAAATTTACATGTTCTATTCAGGCAGTCATGTTTATAAATCTCACTGGAATGGCACCAAACAAAAGTTCCAGCATCATCACCTTGCCCAATGCAGATTCGAGATTCATCACTGAATATGACTTTCATCCAGTCATCCACAGTCCACGATTGCTTTTCCTTAGCCTACTGTAACAGTGTTTTTTTATGTTTAGGTGTTAATGATGGCTTTCGTTTGGCTTTTCTGTATGTAAATCCCATTTCCTTTAGGCGGTTTCTTACAGTTTGGTCACAGATGTTGACTCCGGTTTCCTCCCATTTGTTCCTCATTTGTTTTGTTGTGCATTTTTGATTTTTGAGACATATTGCTTTAAGTTTTCTGTCTTGACGCTTTGATGTCTTCCTTGGTCTACCACTATGTTTGCCTTTAACAACCTTCCCATGTTGTTTGTATTTGGTCCAGAGTTTAGACACAGCAGACTGTGAATAACAACATCTTTTGCAACATTGCGTGATGATTTACCCTCTTTTAAAAGTTTGATAATCCTCTCCTTTGTTTCAATTGACATCTCTCGTGTTGGAGCCATGATTCATGTCAGTCCACTTGGTGCAACAGCTCTCCAAGGTGTTCACTCCTTTTTAGATACAGACTAACGAGCAGATCTGATTTGATGCAGGTGTTAGTTTTGGGGATGAAAATTTACAGGGTGATTCCATAATTTATTCCTCAGAATTGAGTGAGTCCATATTTTTTTCCCTCTGCTTGGTCTAAAAAAGTAACCATTACTGACTGCCACAATTTCTTTCTTGATTTCTTATAGTGTTTCTTAAAGCCAGAAAGTTGCCATTTGAAATGACTTTACTTTTGTGTCATGTCTGTGATCTGCTTTTTTTCTACAAAATGAAACAACTGAATGAACATCCTCCGAGGCCGGTGATTCCATAATTATTGCCAGGGGTTGTATAAAGAGCAAAGTGGATTTTGACACACCCTAAATCCAGCCATAGATCATCATGATAAGGCAAAATATGTTTACAGGTCTTGATGAAAGAAGCTGTTTTTATGTCATTTTAAATCAGGAGTGAGCTTGAATGGCCACATTGGTGTAGATTTACCTTGCTATCCATCACCTCAGCAAGTGATTTCTAGACAATTTAAGGGGAGGAGTTCATCTGTAAAGCCACTGAGGTGATCACCTGCAAGGAAAGTAATGTGCTAACTTGGCCCTTCATGGTACACTGATGGCCACCCCTGCTTTAAGTGGAAAGCTCTACAATAAGCCATGCCTCTTTCCTCATAAGAAAGGGGGCATATATTTGTCTTTCTCCCACACACTGTGTGAGGGTGTCACACAGAGCACAGACTGGCTCCGTGGGCATGTCTCACCTATGTCATAAAAGATGAAAACGATTTCCAACCTAAATTTTTGCTTAAAGCAGTGTAGTTTCAAGATGAACAGACAAACACAGAGATTTTGAGGATGTTTGACATTAAACCACACAACCATATTTCACTTTGGAACGCAGACAAACACATCCACACAGTGGGACCCCTTTAAAAGCTGCTAACGTGTTCAAAATAAAGAGGTTCTAAATGAGCAGAAGCTGTGTGAGTCATTTTTATGTTTGGTTACTCACCACAAAAGGACACGATATGGCTGCTGTCTTCATGAACAAATTTCCTGGTAACTGCTTCCTCCATAATCTGTTTCACCTGTGAATAACATGGCAGATGCTGGATGACTCATTCATTAAAATGCTACAACTGGCACACACACAGTCTGCGACAGCTCGAGGGGTCAGAGTGTGAATATTATCTCAGAAAACAAAACAATCAGAGGGATTTATTAAATGAAGATTAAGATGACAACAATGCAGATGTGGTCTTGAGTGGATATTGGTGAGTCTGTTATCAACACTTATCCCAGGATCTCGACCACAAAGTATAGATGGTATGTTTGACTGTGAGTAGAAGAGTGGACAATTCATAAACCCAATTTTAAAATTCTGTTTTTACACACACAATATTTATTTATATATATATATATATATATATATATATATATATATATATATATACATACATACATACACACACACACACACACACGAGGTCTCTTAGAAAACTATCCTACCTTTTTATTTTTTTTAAAAAACTATATGGATTTGAATGACGTGCGATTACACCAATCATGCTTGAACCCTCGTGCGCATGCGTGAGTTTTTTCACGCGTGTCGGTGACGTCATTTCCCTGTGGGCAAGCCTTGAGTGAGATGTGGTCCCGCCCTCTTGGCTGAATTCCTTTGTTTCACACGCTCCTCGAGACGGCGCGCGTTGCTTTATCAAAATTTTTTCTGGACCTGTGAGGAATATCCGAGTGGACACTATTCGAGAATTAAGCTGGTTTTTCGGTGAAAGGTTTAACGGCTGATGAGAGATTATGGGGTGTTTCTGTCGGTGTAAGGACTTCCCACGGAGCGGGACGTCCTGCAGCACTTCCAGGCGCCATCGTCGGCCTGTTTCGACCTGAAAACATCCTAATTTAAGGCTTAATTCACCCAGGACGTCGTAAGAGAACAGAGAAGATTCAGAAGAGGCCGGCATGAGGACTTTATGCGGACATTCCACTGTTTAAGGACACTTTTTAATGAAAGACGTGTGTGCAAATTCGCCGAGTCGTTTCCGTGACGACTCGACAAATCTGTGTGTGCCGCGACAGGAAAAACACCTCCGTGTTGAAAACCATTTGTAAAATTCAGGTGGCTTTTGATGGCTTTCAACAAGTGAGTAACTGAGAAATTGTTTAACAGCTTGGGCATGTTCCAACTTGCCCGTTAAGGTTTCCAACACGGAGGTGTTTTTCCTGTCGCGACCCCCCGCGGTCGGGTCCGGCCCGACATGCGACTCTGCCCGCACGTTCTTTCATTACAAAATGTCCGTTAACAATGGAATGTCCGAATAAACTCCTCATGCCGACTTCTTCTGAAAGTTCTCTGTTCTCTGATGACTTACTGGGTCAACAGAGCTTGAAATGTGGAAGTTTTCAACTTGAAACGGCGACACTACCAGACCAAAATCTCTCATCAGCTGTTAAAATTTTTACCGAAAACCAGCTGAATTTATCGAATGGTGTCCACTCAGTTGTGCCTTACAGTTTTGAAAAAATTTTGCTCAAACAAAGCAGCAGTCTCTGAGCCATTCCTAAACAATGAAAAAAAAATCGACGAGAGGGTGGGCAACTCCTCACTCAAAGACTGCCCACAGGCGAATGACGTAACCGACAGGCGTGAAAAAACTCTCGCATGCCCACGAGGGTTCAAGCATGTCTGATGTAATCACACGTGATTCAAATCCATATGGTTTTTGAAAAAAATAATAAGGTCGGATACTTTTCTAATAGACCTCATATTATATATATATATAGTGTGTGTTTACACATATACAACCCCTGGCAAAAATTATGGAATCACCGGCCTCAGAGGATGTTCATTCAGTTGTTTAATTTTGTAGAAAAAAAGCAGATCACAGACATGACACAAAACTAAAGTAATTTCAAATGGCAACTTTCTGGCTTTAAGAAACACTATAAGAAATCAGGAAAAATAATTGTAGCAGTCAGTAACGGTTACTTTTTTACACCAAGCAGAGGGAAAAAAAAATGGAATCACTCAATTCTGAGGGATAAATTATGGAATCACCCTGTAAATTTTCATCCCCCAAACTAACACCTGCATCAAATCAGATCTGCTCGTTAGTCTGCATCTAAAAAGGAGTGATCACACCTTGGAGAGCTGTTGCACCAAGTGGACTGACATGAATCATGGCTCCAACACGAGAGATGTCAATTGAAACAAAGGAGAGGATTATCAAACTCTTAAAGAGGGTAAATCATCACGCAATGTTGCAAAAGACGTTGGTTGTTCACAGTCAGCTGTGTCTAAACTCTGGACCAAATACAAACAACATGGGAAGGTTGTTAAAGACAAACATACTGGTAGACCAAGGAAGACATCAAAGTGTCAAGACAGAAAACTTAAAGCAATATGTCTCAAAAATCGAAAATGCACAACAAAACAAATGAACGAATGGGAGGAAACTGGAGTCAACGTCTGTGACCGAACTATAAGAAACCGCCTAACGGAAATGGGATTTACATACAGAAAAGCTAAACGAAAGCCATCATTAACACCTACACAGAAAAAAAACAAGGTTACAATGGGCTAAGGAAAAGCAATCGTGGACCCCTGGATGAATCTCGAATCTGCATTGGGCAAGGTGATGATGCTGGAACTTTTGTTTGGTGCTGTTCCAATGAGATTTATAAAGATGACTGCCTGAAGAGAACATGTAAATTTCCACAGTCATTTTTCCCTCTGCTTGGTCTAAAAAAGTAACCGTTACTGACTGCCACAATTTTTTTTTTGTGATTTCTTATAGTGTTTCTTAAAGCCAGAAAGTTGCCATTTGAAATGACTTTAGTTTTGTGTCATGTCTGTGATCTGCTTTTTTCTACAAAATTAAACAACTGAATGAACATCCTCTGACGCCGGTGGTTCCATACTTTTTGCCAGGGGTTGTACATACACATACACCTCAATAGAAGACAATGATTCTGTTAAATCACAAGCTCATGATATCCTGTCCATGTCTCCATGAACCTCCTACAAAAACAAACAAACAAAAAACAAAGCTAAACCCATCAAAACAATGACAGGGTCACGCTTAGTACTTAGGATTTGTTGCCACAGCGATGTATCTTCTTCCCTTCTGACCTGAAAACAGCCAGTGCTCACACTGAAGCTGAGCAGCTACAAACCAACAGAGGACTTAAAAAAATTAAATCTACAATTCCCTCTGGTGGCTATGGCAAAATTTCTTCTGTGTGGCACTACAATGCAGTCTGAAGCTGTAGACACACAGATGTAATTTCATGCTGAAATGAGTCCATCTTCAGCAAACAAATTACAGTGCCTTAAAAAAAAAGATTCCCTCTGCCAAGGAGGTCTTGCTTTTCTTTGGATTTCTAACATGATTAGTCAAAAACTAATTGTTTCTTTCGGCTGGTCCTACAGTGTATCCTGAAAGTATTCACAGTGCTTCACTTTTTCTAAATTTATGTTACAGCCTTATTACAAAATGGAGTAAATTCATTTTTCCCCTCAACCTTCTACTCACAACATCCCATAATGACAACAAGAAAAAAGTGTTATTGAAATTTTTGCAACTGTATTAAAAATAAAATAAATCATCCCAGCAAATCATAGAGTGTAAGGTAGGGTACACCCATGAGAGGACACCAGTCAACTGCAGGGCCATGATACTATTTTGCTCTTGAAAAAAAAATGGCCTTTTTTGAAGTACATATATGGTTGGAGCTGGTTTCATGTAGAACTTTTTTTGAACTGATCTACATAAAAGGATGGAGCAAAGGGATTTTTTTAAAAAACATTGCAAGATATTTTAAGTCTTGACAATAATAAAGTTAACTTTTTCATTTTATTATTGTCAAAAAAAATAAGATGTATATCTTTCTATAGTGCCTTTTCAAGCCATGTGGGGATTAATTATAAAATGTATATGTATTGGATAAACCCTGCATGACATCAATCATAAGTTTTCTGAAACAGTTTTTCAGTTCGGGGGGGGACGACAACTCCAAACCAAATGTCACCACCTTGGCAATGCCTCATTCCAGCTCTATGGTGTAAGATTGGTACCAAAACGAGTGTCACATAAAACATGCATTCGGGTATATCATATTATTTCACAGATATTAACTGCAAATTATCTTTGCGGGTGCGCGCACTCAGTGGAAACTGATCCTTGAGTAAGGAAAAAGGTGCTGTGAGTGAGGAGGAATACGTAGTGCCAAAACCCTCCCCTCACAGTGCCATAAGTTTTGAGTGAGAGAGCAGAAATGATTTACTCTCTTTTAAGAGTTTGATAATCCTCTCCTTTGTTTCAATTGACATCTCTCGTGTTGGAGCCATGATTCATGTCAGTCCACTTGGTGCAACAGCTCTCCAAGGTGTGTTCACTCCTTTTTAGATGCAGACTAATGAGCAGATCTGATATGATGCAGGTGTTAGTTTTGGGGATGAAAATTTACAGGGTGATTCCATAATTTTTTCCTCAGAATTGAGTGATTCCATATTTTTTTCCTCTGCTTGGTCTAAAAAGTAACCGTTACTGACTGCCACAATCTTTTTTTCTTGATTTCTTATAGTGTTTCTTAAAGCCAGAAAGTTGCCATTTGAAATGACTTTAGTTTTGTGTCATGTCTGTGATCTGTTTTTTTTCTACAAAATTAAACAACTGAATGAACATCCTCCGAGGCCGGTGATTCCATAATTTTTGCCAGGGGTTGTAATACACCCGAACGCATTTTTACCACCAATCTGATGCCATACACCTCTATCTAATGAGTACCCTTCAACTTGCTCACTCTTCCTAGTTACAATGACTGCACATCTATCACTGACGATGAAGTTCATTTTGATTTGAAAACAGGGTGCCTGAACAAATAAAGAACATGAGTGAAAACAAAGACTTCAGATTGAACTATTCCGTTGAGGTGAATTAAATCCACTTTTCTTACCTGACAAAACTCAGAAAACAAATACACAGAACACAGACCTTGAAAACATTGATATACGTAAGACAGACACTGAATCAGGCAGCCATCGTAACACGTCCATCCAGTTTAAATCTGCAGCTCTGTTATCTTCAGTGTGGCTGTAAATGATTCATGCTGCCAGCACAAAAGAAACAATGACAGTCTGGTGTGCTGCAGAAAGGCTACACTCATTACCATACTTACATAAAGCCTGCATGCACACAAACCACACTTATAAGTTCACACAAAGCAAAGGGCACTTCTTATGCAGGAGCAACAATTAACACAAAACTGAAACCTGACAGAACACGTTGGTATAGCTTCTCTATACAACATAAAAAAAAATCTTTGTTTGACAGAGCACAATGGGAAAGTCCAAGGAGATCTGTGCATATCTGAGAAAGAGGAATATAGATTTACACGTCAGGAATATCTCCTGGATCCATTGTTCACAGCTGGTAAAAAAAAAAAAAAAAAAAAAAAAAAATTCTAAAAAGTCCTCTTTTTTTTGGATTTAAATTGACTTTTTTCCATTTTTATTTATTTCACTCTTCTAAATGAGACTATACAAATAATAGTATTAGTTATAATCTTTACTGATGTATGCTAAAGCATAAAGATGCACATACAACAACCATTAATTAATGCTACTGATTTCATATTTCGCTGGTGTTTAAAGAACTGATTTCTAAAAAAAAAAAGAAAAAATAATTCTTGATGATTTTTATTGTTTAGATCATACCAGCCCTGCCATTGGTAAATAATTGCAGAACAGTTGAAAACAACTGTGTGAACATACTAATTATTATGAGGCGCAAGCATATACACAAAGTCTGGGCAAAGACCCAACCTGTCACCCTCAGCTGAGAGAAAATTGACAACCCAGGAACCATCAAGACACAGTGCTGCCATGTAGCTGCTGAAATAGCCGTGTCACGTTCTGCACTCAAGTGACTTTTACGTCAATATGGACTGAGGGGCTGCTGTCCAATAAAGAAGCCTCTCAGTGTCATCCTTCGTTAGGAAACATTCAGTGCAATTACCTAGATTTTCTGCAAAAGTCTCAAAGTAATCCGTGACATGATCAGCCTGGTCCACTTTTGATAGAAAATGTGTCACCCGCTGATCAGAAAAGTACTGTTGTCGGCTGTCTACCTCCCTTTCCTGCCTGTTTTTAACCTTGTGTATAGTTTGTTAGTTTTCCCCCAGATGGCACACTCTGAGCCAAGGAACACCTGCTGCTCATCATCGACACACACCTGACATTCATCAGCGGCTCATCAGCAGCGGGTTACTTAAACCCAGACTTTCAGCTCACTGACTGCCAGATTCTTGCATTGCATTCTGATCGTGAAGCTTCCATGACCTTGACCTTGTCTTTCCTGCCGCTTCTATGTGTTCTGACGTCTGAGCTCTCCGCTGCTCCTTCCAAGGTAACCTGGCCAACTTTAATTTCCATATTAGAGCTCGTTGATGTTTCCAGACACTCTCCTGCACGGCTTCCTTGTTACACGTTTCTGGCTCTCATGCCACATTCTGCACAATGTCACTTTGGAACTCTCCGGCTCTCAGCTACAGAGCGCGTAGCTCTGCCACGCTTCAGTTAGGTTCTTTCATATTCTGTGACATCCAGTTCTCACCGTGCCCATTTGTGACTGTGCATGACTAAAACTGGCTCCAAGAACTAGTAACAAGAACTATTTCCAAGAACTGCTTTCCCAGAAAAGTATGAACTCTGATATTGAACTACTAATAAATTTCCAAGTCATTTCTAAAGTTAAGTCCTGCTCAATTGGAACTGCGTCACAAGACACACAGCACCTGACCTTTGACCTCTGAAGATATTGATGAACTGTGAATGATTCCTGAACAGCATACCTTATTTCCTAGACTGTGAACATTTTCAGACCTGTGACTTATATTTCAAAGTGACATATCAAAAAATATTGCATTACCATCTATGGTCACAAGATGGCACAATCTAAATCCACACTCCAGAGCAGAAGGTAGGGGTAATGCAAAATTAAACTGGATGTCAACCGCTGTAAAACAAGATCTGAATGAGGACGACATGCTAGATCTTAAGCCTTGTTCAGACTGCCAATAGAGTTTGATTTATGCGCATATGTGATTTGAATCTGATTCAATACTGTAAGTCTGGACAGTCAGAATTCATTTTTTTTTCCCAAAGCAATTTCAAGCTTCATTTGTAAATGGATTGAAATGTGATTCAAATCACAATTTTGAAAATCTGAATTGGTCTGAATGCTCAGATAGTATTTTTTGACTTTTCATGCCAAGGTGAGAGATGGGCTGAGAACACACTCCCCTGCCTTGATTGTCACTTCACTCTCTTGCTCTGCTCAGATAAGTTTTCACTACTGCTTGTTCCAATAAAGAAAAAATTTCAACAAGAAGCATGTGTGAGAAAGAGAGAATGCACCCAGGCATCACACACAGAAAAGCAAATTAACTTGCAAATGCAAGCATGCATTATAAATCAATAAATAATGCACCAATGAAATAAATTTACCTTCTTTTTGCATGTGGCAGTAGCAAGTTTCAAAAATAAATGTGACCTATTAACTGATGTAACTTGTGTTGTTTCCCGCTCATGCATACTGTCGACCATGTAGTCAGATGGACTGTCTGTCCATGCATCAGTGTCTTTGAGCAAGACACTGAGGCCCAAATTGCTCCTGGTGCACTGTTCAGTACCTTGCATAGAAGCTCCTGCACAGTAAATTTTGCAGAGTAAAATTTGCTTTGCTGGTATAACATTTGGTCCCAATCTAAACAGAGTTAAATATACTCTATCACAGTGCTAAATCTACTCTTACTGGAGTAGAAACACTTGATTTGACAGTAGAGCTGATTTCACTCTATAATAGAGTGTATTTTACTTTATTTCGGCTGGTACCAAATATTATCCTGGCAGAGTAAATTTTACTCAGCAAAATGCTCTGTGTGGAACCAATGTATAAATGCAACTGTAAAAAGTGTTAGGAAAAAAACAGTGCATGCATCATGATTTGCCTCTGGAACAATGCCCACACTCAAGACCCCTGCAGCTCCCAGCAATGTAAGTAGGACTTGGGTATCAGCATCAGTACAACTGTGATGGCTGTGGAGAAAAACCTGTCTTGCCCTTGGTCAATAAGGGCAGGAGATTCCTGGAATATGCACTGTTCTCTCCAATTTTCACCCTTTCATAACACCTATGTAAACGATTTATGCATTATCTCACAACTCCAGAAAAGGGTAGGGCTTCAAACACTCTTACCAGTAAAAATAATTAAGAGCTGGGATTAACAGAACCTAGCCAACAGTGCAGACTAAGTAGGATTTAGTAGAAAGAGGCTACAGTGGCTACCCACAACTAAGAAATCACATGTACCTAAGTATTCACACCCTTTGCTCAATACTTTGTTGATGCACCTTTGGCAGCAATTACAGCCTCAAGTCTTCTTGAATATGGTGCCACAAGCTTGGCACACCTATCTTTGGCCAGTTTTGCCCATTCCTCTTTGCAGCACCTCTCAAGCTCCATCAGGTTGGATGGGGAGCGTCGGTGCACAGCCATTTTCAGATCTCTCCAGAGATGTTCAATGGGATTCAGGTCTGAACTCTGGCTGGGCCACTCAAGGACATTCACAGATTTGTCCTGAAGTCAAATCAAATTAAAAAAAAAAAAAAAATCAAATCAATTTTATTTATATAGAGCCAAATCACAACAAACAGTCGCCCCAAGGCGCTTTATATTGTAAGGCAAAAGCCATACAATAATTACAGAAAAACCCCAACGGTCAAAACGACCCCCTACCAGCAAGCACTTGGCGACAGTGGGAAGGAAACCTCCCTTTTAACAGGAAGAAACCTCCAGCAGATCAGGGAGGGGCAGTCTTCTGCTGGGACTGGTTGGGGCTGAGGGGAGAGAGTCAGGAAAACGACATGCAGTGGAAGAGAGCAGAGATCAATCACAAATGATTAAATGCAGAGTGGTGCATACAGAGCAAAAAGAGGTGAATAAAAAGAAACACTCAATGCATCATGGGAACCCCCCAGCAGTCTAAGTGTACAGCAGCATAACTAACGGATGGTTCAGGGTCACCTGATCCAACCCTAACTATAAACTTTAGCACAAAGGAAAGTTTTAAGCTTAATCTTAAAAGTAGAGAGGGTGTCTGTCTCCCTAATCCGAATTGGGAGCTGGTTCCACAGGAGAGGAGCCTGAAAGCTGAAGGCTCTGCCTCCCATTCTACAACCCCTGGCAAAAATTATGGAATCACCGGCCTCGGAGGATGTTCATTCAGTTGTTTAATTTTGTAGAAAAAAACAGATCACAGACATGACACAAAACTAAAGTCATTTCAAATGGCAACTTTCTGGCTTTAAGAAACAGTATAAGAAATCAGGAAAAAAATTGTGGCAGTCAGTAACGGTTACTTTTTTAGACCAAGCAGAGGGAAAAAAAATATGGAATCACTCAATTCTGAGGAAAAAGTTATGGAATCATGAAAAACAAAAGAACGCTCCAACACATCACTAGTATTTTGTTGCACCACCTCTGGCTTTTATAACAGCTTGCAGTCTCTGAGGCATGGACTTAATAAGTGACAAACATTACTCTTCATCAATCTGGCTCTAACTTTCTCTGATTGCTGTTGCCAGATCAGCTTTGCAGGTTGGAGCCTTGTCATGGACCATTTTCTTCAACTTCCACCAAAGATTTTCAATTGGATTAAGATCCGGACTATTTGCAGGTCATGACATTGACCCTATGTATCTTTTTGCAAGGAATGTTTTCACAGTTTTTGCTCTATGGCAAGATGCATTATCATCTTGAAAAATGATTTCATCATCCCCCAACATCCTTTTAATTGATGGGATAAGAAAAGTGTCCAAAATATCAACGTAAACTTGTGCATTTATTGATGATGTAATGACAGCCATCTCCCCAGTGCCTTTACCTGACATGCAGCCCCATATCATCAATGACTGTGGAAATTTACATGTTCTCTTCAGGCAGCCATCTTTATAAATCTCATTGGAACGGCACCAAACAAAAGTTCCAGCATCATCACCTTGCCCAATGCAGATTCGAGATTCATCACTGACTTTCATCCAGTCATCCACAGTCCATGATTGTTTTTCCTTAGCCCATTGTAACCTTGTTTTTTTCTGTTTAGGTGTTAATGATGGCTTTCGTTTAGCTTTTCTGTATGTAAATCCCATTTCCTTTAGGCGGTTTCTTACAGTTCGGTCACAGACGTTGACTCCAGTTTCCTCCCATTTGTTCCTCAATTGTTTTGTTGTGCATTTTCGATTTTTGCGACATATTGCTTTAAGTTTTCTGTCTTGACGCTCTGATGTCTTCCTTGGTCTACCAGTATGTTTGCCTTTAACAATGTTCCCATGTTGTTTGTATTTGGTCAAGAGTTTAGACACAGCTGACTGGACAACCAACATCTTTTGCAACATTGCGTGATGATTTATCCTCTTTTACGAGTTTGATAATCCTCTCCTTTGTTTCAATTGACATCTCTCGTGTTGGAGCCATGATTCATGTCAGTCCACTTGGTGATGATCCTCTCCTTTGTTTCAATTAACATCTCTCGTGTTGGAGCCATGATTCATGTCAGTCCACTTGGTGCAACAGCTCTCCAAGGTGTGATCACTCCTTTTTAGATGCAGACTAACAAGCAGATCTGATTTGATGCAGGTGTTGGTTTTGGGATGAAAATTTACAGGGTGATTCCATAATTTATTCCTCAGAATTGAGTGAGTCCATATTTTTTTCCCTCTGCTTGGTCTAAAAAAGTAACCGTCACTGACTGCCACAATTATTTTTCCTGATTTCTTATAGTGTTTCTTAAAGCCAGGAAGTTGCCATTTGAAATGACTTTAGTTTTGTGTCATGTCTGTGATCTGCTTTTTTTCTACAAAATTAAACAACTGAATGAACATCCTCAGAGGCCGGTGATTCCATAATTATTGCCAGGGGCTGTACTCTTACAAACCCTAGGAACTACAAGTAAGCCTGCAGTCTGAGAGCAAAGTGCTCTATTGGGGTGATATGGTACTATGAGGTCCCTAAGATAAGATGGGACCTGATTATTCAAAACCTTATAAGTAAGAAGAAGAATTTTAAATTCTATTCTGGAATTAACAGGGAACCAATGAAGAAGCCAATATGGGTGAAATATGCTCTCTCCTCTCAGTACTCTTGCAGCATTTTGAATTAACTGAAGGCTTTTCAGGGAACTTTTAAGACAACCTGATAATAATGAATTACAATAGTCCAGCCTAGAAGAAATAAATGCATGAATTAGCTTTTCAGCATCACTCTGAGACAAGACCTTTCTAATTTTAGAGATATTGCGCAAATGCAAAAAAGCAGTCCTATATATTTGCTTAATATGCGCATTGAAGGACATATCCTGATCAAAAATGACTCCAAGATTTCTCACAGTATTACTAGAGGTCAGGGTAATGCCATCCAGAGTAAGGATCTGGTTAGACACCATGTTTCTAAGATTTGTGGGGCCAAGTACAATAACTTCAGTTTTATCTGAATTTAAAAGCAGGAAATTAGAGGTCATCCATGTCTTTATGTCTGTAAGACATGCCTGCAGTTTAACTAATTGGTGTGTGTCCTCTGGCTTCATGGATAGATAAAGCTGGGTATCATCTGCGTAACAATGAAAATTTAAGCAATACCGTCTAATAATACTGCCTAAGGGAAGCATGTATAAAGTGAATAAAATTGGTCCTAGCACAGAACCTTGTGGAACTCCATAACTAACTTTAGTCTGTGAAGAAGACTCCCCATTTACATGAACAAATTGTAATCTATTAGATAAATATGATTCAAACCACCGCAGCGCAGTGCCTTTAATACCTATGGCATGCTCTAATCTCTGTAATAAAATTTTATGGTCAGCAGTATCAAAAGCAGCACTGAGGTCTAACAGGACAAGCACAGAGATGAGTCCACTGTCTGAGGCCATAAGAAGATCATTTGTAACCTTCACTAATGCTGTTTCTGTACTATGATGAATTGTGAAACCTGACTGAAACTCTTCAAATAGACCATTCCTCTGCAGATGATCAGTTAGCTGTTTTACAACTACCCTTTCAAGAATTTTTGAGAGAAAAGGAAGGTTAGAGATTGGCCTATAATTAGCTAAGATAGCTGGGTCAAGTGATGGCTTTTAAGTAATGGTTTAATTACTGCCACCTTAAAAGCCTGTGGTACATAGCCAACTAATAAAGATAGATTGATCATATTTAAGATCGAAACATTAATTAACGGTAGGGCTTCCTTGAGCAGCCTGGTAGGAATGGGGTCTAATAGACATGTTGATGGTTTGAAGGAAGTGACTTATGAAAGTAACTCAGACAGAACAATCGGAGAGAAAGAGTCTAACCAAATACCAGCATTACTGAAAGCAGCCGAACATAAAGATATGTCTTTGGGATGGTTATGAATAATTTTTTCTCTAATAGTTAAAATTTTATTTGCAAAGAAAGTCATGAAGTCATTACTAGTTAAAGTTAAAGGAATACTCGGCTCAATAGAGCTCTGACTCTGTCAGCCTGGTGACAGTGCTGAAAAGAAACCTGGGGTTGTTCTTATTTTCTTCAATTAGTGATGAATAGTAAGATGTCCTAGCTTTATGGAGGGCTTTTTTTTATAGAACAACAGACTTTTTCCAGGCTAAATGAAAATCTTCGAAATTAGTGAGACGCCATTTCCTCTCCTTCACTCACAGAGTTTAGGTAGCTACTCTGCACTGTGTTGGTATATGGCATTGAACATAAAGAAGGAATCATATCCTTAAACCTAGTTACAGCGCTTTCAGAAAGACTTCTACTGTGATGAAACTTATTCCCCACTGCTGGGTAGTCCATTAAAGTAAATGTTATTAAGAAATGATCAGACAGAAGGGGGTTTTCAGGGAATACTGTTAAGTCTTCAATTTCTATGCCATATGTCAGAACAAGATCTAAAGTGTGGCTAAGGTGGTGGGTGGGCTCATTTACATTTTGAGCGAAGCCAACTGAGTCTAATAATAGATTAAATGCAGTGTTGAGGCTGTCATTCTCAGCATCTATGTGGATGTTAAAATCACCCACTATAATTATCTTATCTGAGCTAAGCACTAAGTCAGACAAAAGGTCTGAAAAATCACAAAGAAACTCACAGTAACGACCAGGTGGACGATAGATAATAACAAATAAAACTGGTTTTTGAGACTTCCAATTTGGATGGACAAGACTAAGAGTCAAGCTTTCAAATGAATGAAAGCTCTGTCTGGGTCTTTGATTAATTAATAAGCTGGAGTGGAAGATTGCTGCTAATCCTCCTCCTCGACCCGTGCTTCGAGCATTCTGACAGTGTGACTCGGGGGTGTTGACTCATTTAAACTAACATATTCATCCTGCTGTAACCAGGTTTCTGTAAGGCAGAATAAATCAATATGTTGATCAATTATTATATAATTTACTAACAGGGACTTAGAAGAGAGAGACCTAATATTTAATAAACCACATTTAACTGTTTTAGTCTGTGGTGCAGTTGAAGGTGCTATATTTTTTCTTTTTGAATTTTTATGCTTAAATAGATTTTAACTGGTTATTAGTGGTCTGGGAGCAGGCACCGTCTCTACGGGGATAGGGTATTGGGGGGATGGCAGGGGGAGAGAAGCTGCAGAGAGGTGTGTAAGACTACAGCTCTGCTTCCTGGTCCCAACCCTGGATAGTCACGATTTGGAGGGTTTAATAAAATTGGCCAGATTTCTAGAGATGAGAGCTGCTCCATCCAAAGTGGGATGGATGCCGTCTCTCCTAACAAGACCAAGTTTTCCCCAGAAGCTTTGCCAATTATCTATGAAGCCCACCTCATTTTTTGGACACCACTCAGACAGCCAGCAATTCAAGGAGAACATGCGGCTAAACATGTCACTCCCGGTCCGATTGGGGAGGGGCCCAGAGAAAACTCCAGAGTCCGACATTGTTTTTGCAAAGTTACACACCTATTTAATATTAATTTTAGTGACCTCCGATTGGCGTAACTGGGTGTCATTACTGCCGACGTGAATTACAATCTTACCAAATTTACGCTTAGCCTTAGCCAGCAGTTTCAAATTTCCTTCAATGTCGCCTGTTCTGGCCCCCAGAAGACATTTGACTATGTTTGCTGGTGTCGCTAACTTCACATTTCTCAAAACAGAGTTGCCAATAACCAGAGTTTGTTCCTCGGCGGGTGTGTCACCGAGTGGGGAAAAACGGTTAGAAATGTGAATGGGTTGGTGGTGTACAGGGGGCTTCTGTTTAGAACTACGCTTCTTCCTCACAGTCACCCAGCTGGCCTGCTTTCCCGGCTGCTCGGGATCTGCTGGGGAACAGCTATCGGCAGCTAAGCTACCTTGGTCTGCACCAACTACAGGGGCCAGGCTAGCCGTAGGATTTTCCAAGGTGCGGAGCCGAGTCTCCAATTCGCCCAGCCTGGCCTCCAAAGCTACGAACAAGCTACACTTATTACAAGTACCGTTACTGCTAAAGAAGGCCGAGGAATAACTAAACATTTCACACCCAGCGCAGAAAAGTGCGGGAGAGACAGGAGAAGCCGCCATGCTAAACCGGCTAAGAGCTAATAGCTGCGCTAAGCTAGCGGATTTCTAAAAACACACAAAGTGAAAATAATTTAGAGGTGATTCAGCAGAGAGGGTGCTTTAGTTAAGGCATGTGAAGATTACACTGTGAAATAAATTGTTATCTAGATCAATCTAACTACGCAGATTAAACAGCTAACAGATACAGCAAAACACCGCTGTGCTCCGGAACAGGAAGTGATACAATACCGCAGTGAGAGCCAACCACCAGTAGAGTGCAGTCAAGGCATCAAGACAGTCACTCCTTTGATATCTTGGCTGTGTGCTTAGGGTCACTGTCCTGCTGAAAGATGAACAGTCGGCCCAGTCTGAGGTCAAGAGCACTCTGGAACAGGTTTTCATCCAGGATGTCTCTGTACATTGCTGCATTCATCTTTCCCTCAATCTTGACTAGTCTCCCAGTTCCTGCTGCTGAAAAACATCCCCACAGCATAATGCTGCCACCACCATGCTTCACTGTAGGGATGGTGCCTGGTTTCCTCCAAACATGACGCCTGGCAGTCACGCTAAAGACTTCAATCTTTGTCTCATCAGAGCACAGAATTTTGTTTTTCATGGTCTGAGAGTCCTTCAAGTGCCTTTTGGCAAACTCCAGGAGGCTGTCATGTGCTTTTTACTAAGGAGTAGCTTCCGTCTGGCCACTCTACCATACAGGCCTGATTGCTGGATTGCTGCAGAGATGGTTGTCCTTCTGGAAGGTTCTTCTCTCTCCACAGAGGAATGCTGAAGCTCTGACAGAGTGACCATCGGGTTCTTGGTTACCTCACTGACTAAGGACCTTCTTCCCCAATTGCTCAGTTTAGATGGGCAGCCAGCTCTAGGAAGAGTCCTGGTGGATCCTAACTTCTTCAATTTTCAATTTATCCACACCAGCTTTTACAGGGTTGCTATTGAGAGCAGCCTGTCAATCTGGTATGCCAGATGCCCTGTTCCTGCCCAGAAGGTCCTGGAGAGGGTGGTGACAGCAGAGAAGATCACCACAACAGCCCAACCATCCGTTCAGGAATTCATAGACACCCTCTCTACTTTTAAGATTAGGCTTAAAACTTTCCTTTTTGCTAAAGCTTATAGTTAGGACTGGATCAGGTGACCCTGAACCATCCCTTAGTTATGCTGCTATAGACTTAGACTGCTGGGGGGATTCCCATGATGCACTGAGTGTTTCTTTCTCTTTTTGCTCTGTATGCACCACTCTGCATTTAATCATTAGTGACTGATCTCTGCTCTCTTCCACAGCATGTCTTTTCCTGATTCTCTCCCCTCAGCCCCAACCAGTCCCAGCAGAAGATTGCCCCTCCCTGAGCCTGGTTCTGCTGGAGGTTTCTTCCTGTTAAAAGGGAGTTTTTCCTTCCCACTGTCGCCAAGTGCTTGCTCATAGGGGGTTGTTTTAACTGTTGGGGTTTTTCTGTAATTATTGTATGGCTTTTGCCTTACAATATAAAGCGCCTTGGGGCAACTGTTTGTTGTGATTTGGCGCTATATAAATAAAATTGATTTGATTTGACTTATACCCATCCTGCTGCTGCAAGAGAGCCATCAATATCAAAGGCCGCACCCACCCAGAACATGAACTGTTCTCCTACCATCCGGCAAGCGCTACTGTAGCATACATATGAGGTCAGTTAGAAAAGTAATGGACCTTTTTATTTTTTGCAAAAACCATATAGATTTGAATCACATGTGATTGCACCATCCAAGCTTGAACCTTCGTGCGCATGCGTGAGTTTTTTCACGCCTGTCGGTTGCATCATTTGCAACCGACAACTTTGCAACTATTTGAAGAGTTTCAGTAAGGTTTTAGAATTCATCATAGTACAGAAACAGCATTAGTGAAGGTTACAAATGATGGCCTCAGACAGTGGACTCATCTCTGTGGTTGTTCTGTTAGACCTCAGTGCTGCTTTTGATACTGTTGACCATAAAATTTTATTACAGAGATTAGAGCATGCCATAGGTATTAAAGGCACTGCGCTGCGGTGGTTTGAATCATATTTATCTAATAGATTACAATTTGTTCATGTAAATGGGGAATCTTCTTCACAGACTAAGGTTAATTATGGAGTTCCACAAGGTTCTGTGCTAGGACCAATTTTATTCACTTTATACATGCTTCCCTTAGGCAGTATTATTAGACGGCATTGCTTAAATTTTCATTGTTACGCAGATGATACCCAGCTTTATCTATCCATGAAGCCAGAGGACACACACCAATTAGCTAAACTGCAGGATTGTCTTACAGACATAAGGACATGGATGACCTCTAATTTCCTGCTTTTAAACTCAGATAAAACTGAAGTTATTGTACTTGGCCCCACAAATCTTAGAAACATGGTGTCTAACCAGATCCTTACTCTGGATGGCATTACCCTGACCTCTAGTAATACTGTGAGAAATCTTGGAGTCATTTTTGATCAGGATATGTCATTCAAAGCGCATATTAAACAAATATGTAAGACTGCTTTTTTGCATTTACGCAATATCTCTAAAATTAGAAAGGTCTTGTCTCAGAATGATGCTGAAAAACTAATTCATGCATTTATTTCCTCTAGGCTGGACTATTGTAATTCATTATTATCAGGTTGTCCTAAAAGTTCCCTGAAAAGCCTTCAGTTAATTCAAAATGCTGCAGCTAGAGTACTGACGGGGACTAGAAGGAGAGAGCATATCTCACCCCTATTGGCCTCTCTTCATTGGCTTCCTGTTAATTCTAGAATAGAATTTAAAATTCTTCTTCGTACTTATAAGGTTTTGAATAATCAGGCCCCTTCTTATCTTAGGGACCTCATAGTACCATATCACCCCAATAGAGCGCTTCGCTCTCAGACTGCAGGCTTACTTGTAGTTCCTAGGGTTTGTAAGAGTAGAATGGGAGGCAGAGCCTTCAGCTTTCAGGCTCCTCTCCTGTGGAACCAGCTCCCAATTCGGATCAGGGAGACAGACACCCTCTCTACTTTTAAGATTAGGCTTAAAACTTTCCTTTTTGCTAAAGCTTATAGTTAGGGCTGGATCAGGTGACCCTGAACCATCCCTTAGTTATGCTGCTATAAACTTAGACTGCTGGGGGGTTCCCATGATGCACTGTTTCTTTCTCTTTTTGCTCTGTATGCACCACTCTGCATTTAATCATTAGTGATCGATCTCTGCTCCCCTCCACAGCATGTCTTTTTCCTGGTTCTCTCCCTCAGCCCCAACCAGTCCCAGCAGAAGACTGCCCCTCCCTGAGCCTGGTTCTGCTGGAGGTTTCTTCCTGTTAAAAGGGAGTTTTTCCTTCCCACTGTCGCCAAGTGCTTGCTCACAGGGGGTCGTTTTGACCATTGGGGTTTTTACGTAATTATTGTATGGCCTTTCCTTACAATATAAAGCGCCTTGGGGCAACTGTATGTTGTGATTTGGCGCTATATAAATAAAATTGATTGATTGATTGATCATTCGCCTGTGAGCACGCTTTGTGGGAGGAGTGGTCCAGCCCCATTGGTGGATTTTCATTGTCAGGAAAATGGCCGAGCAACTGCCACTTTGCTGCATCAAAATTTCTTCAGAAACTGTGAGAGACAGTCAGGTGGAAACCATTTGGAAAATTCAGATGGCTTTCGGTTAAGATCTTATAGGCATCACACAGATTAAGGAGCATTACAACCAGATTAAAGATGGCCCACAGCGGCTGAGGGCACGCCGCGCTTCGAGCGGCCATCGACACGCTGAAACGACCAGATCATTTCCAAAGTGAAGTCTGTGTTGATCTGGGACGTCGTGCGACTACCAGAGAAATGGCAAGAGAGGTGGACATAGCACTTTTTCGGCACATTACACTGTTAGAGGAGATTTTGTAATGAAAGACGTGCGGTGGAATTCGCGCGTCAGGACGGAGCCGCTAATGGCGCAGAACAAAAAGCACCTCCGTGTTGGAAGTCTCACGGGACATGTGACATGCCCAGCTCTTCCACCATTCGGAAGATTCAGACGGCTTTGGGTGACTTTTCAGTCGAGTGAGTATCCGAGAAATTGTCTAAGAGCTGGGCATGTCACAACATGTCCTGTGAGACCAACACGGAGGTGCTTTCGTTCCGCGCCATTAGCGGCTCCGTGGCGAATTCCTCCGCTCCTGTTTTCATGACAAAATCTCCTTTAACAGTGGAATGTGCCGGAAAAGTGCTATGTCCACCTTTTCTGCCATTTCTCTGGTAGTCAGACGACGTCCCGCATCAACACAGCATTCAGTTTGGAAATGATATGGTCGTTTCAGCCTGTCGATTGCCGCTCGGAGCGCGGCGCGCCCTCCGCCATTGTGCGCCGTCTTTAAACCAGCTGTACCACTCCTTAATCTGTGTGATGCCCATAAAATCGTCCCTGAAAGCCATCTGAATTTTCCGAATGGTGTCCACCTGGCTGTCTCTCACAGTTTCTGGAAAGATTTGATGCAGCGCTGCTCCAGCCGTTCAGACATTTTCCTCACAATGAAAATCCGACGAGGGGGGAGGACCAGTGCTCACTCAACGCCTGCTCACAGGCGAATGATGCAACCGACAGGCGTGAAAAAACTCACGCATGCGCACGAAGGTTCAAGCTTGGCTGATGCAATCACACGTGATTCAAATCCATAAGGTTATTGCAAAAAATAAAAAGGTCCGATACTTTGCTAACAGACCTCGTATGTATCTTCAAGCTATTATTGTGCATTTAGCACCTTACCATATTACACCTTTTAATTATTGTACGTCAGTAACCTCACAATTGACTACACTTCTGGCACACTGCGAATATTCTGCAAAATGTAGTATATGCCCACTGTGTGTCTGTGTTGCGTTTATTTGCTTATTTGTTTTTGTCTGTGTGTACTATGTTTTATGTTACTTTTTATGTTTAATATTTGCACATTGGAGATTGGGGAAATGCAATTTCAAACTTCTGTGTCATTACTGTTACACGGTCTGATTGACAATAAAGTTCAGTTTGACATTGACTATACTGGACAGAGCCTGCGTGATGTTCCCCATTAGTTTTCCTACAGCGACCCAGGACAGCCGAAATGACCCCTTTTTCTGGGCCTCACCATGTCCCGCCCGCACTGATTCACAATTAACTCATTAATGCATAAAGGGGCGGAGCATGGGTGGCTTTGTGTGTGACAGAAAAAGCCTGAACAAACCCCCCTCCCAAGTCCGAAGTACAAGCTATTAATTCATATTTTTGGGGACTGCACAATGGTTCTCATAATGGCTTATTTTGGTGTGGACAGAAAAAGTTATCCATTGCATATTTCCTCATTAATCGTGCATTAAGTGGACCTACTGACAGCTGCTAAAAGTGCTAACACCATTAGCAAACAACATTAAATAAGACGAGAGTTTCACTCAGTATGAAAATGGGACAACAGGGGCGTCTTAGATGATCTATTAGCCTTTCACCGCACAACAAGTTGTATTATTCTAGGTGTCTGTAATAAAATACTCCAAACAGACACATAAGCGAGTGACTTCATTTTGGTTGGAGACCACGATAGGAGTCGTCGATGGACACAGACACTGTCACTCAAAACAACCACACCCACAATTATACAGAACTTTAATTAAAATGTCTTAAACTAATAAGTTAGAAAAAAAATTCACCCTCCATACAGTTGTCATGGAAGAGGAAACTGTCTATAGAGACCAAAACCGTTTTTGTACCAGGCTGTAAACATGTTTATTTCTAATCTAAACTGGACATTTTAAAATGGGTTTCTTTGGGAATGTGCTCTGTTTTGGAGCCAGCCTCAATCGGCCAGTCATGAAACTATAGTTATAGTTTATAGTTTAATTAGCTTATAATGCACCAAATCACAGCAAAAGACGTCTCAAGGCGCCTTACATAAAACAAGTCAACATAAAATTGAATAAATAATTAAAAATGAATTAAAAAAAATCAAATACATGAATAAAAACAGAAGTAAAAGAATAAAACAAATAAAAATAAAAACTATCCATAAGAAAGAGAATAAAATTCTTGGTTGGGGTCAAAATGCAAGCCAGTGTGTTGCAGCTTGGTCAAAATCAGTGGTGGGCACAGCTAACCAAAAAGTTAGCTTCGATAACAGATAATCAGCTAACTGAAAAGTTATCTTTTATAAAGCTAAACCGATAAACCACCCAAAAATTTATCGGAAGCTACAGCTAACCAATAACTTTCAGTATTGTCTCCAGTACTCTTACAACTACTAACAAGTTGATTTTGAGTTTTAACACCACAATCACTTCTGGTAGAATCACAGATGACGACAGACCCAAACAATGAGTCAGCGCTTCTGTCTTTGAGCGCCCTGCTCACTACTGGAAGCTCCTGTAGCTTGCTGTAGCTTGCAGCAGTGAAACAGTTGAGAGGCGCAACGAAGCTCAACTCTCTACTCAATAACAGTGTCGCTGTGAGGCGGAGGTCTTGGAAAATAAAGCAGTGCTGACTTATGGTTTGTGATTTATAAATAAAATTATTCGGATAAAATAACTTCATTAATGTCAATTCTGTCATTTGTACAAAGTTAAAATATAACATCTTTTAATTTTAAATAATGCACTAATTCTGAAGTTTTGTAACAAACACAGACAGATGCGAAAGGGATTATGGGTAAATGAGCCTCCACTAACACTGATTGGTTGACTCATTCATTCTATGTAAAAACACGTTAATGTGACGTGTTAGTATTTAAATGTGCTTTTGTAAAATATGCCATTTTATTTATTTAAAATGTATTTATTAAAAATGCATTTTTTTTATTTATTAAGCCATTTGCAAAAGCCAACTAAGTTGTGATTTGAAAACCGTCTGATGTAACCGGGGTCAAAATGCATAGAACACTGCCATCTACTGGCGCCCAGACGCTCAACCCCTTACCCATAATCCTTTGCATAACAGTTTTTTTTAAACAACAAAATCCACAACGACAGTTCCAAATGAACATTATACAACCAAAATGTATACTTTTATTTCTTTAGCTGCAGTAAGAGGCTGCAACAACTCTCATGCGCCCAAAGAATTATAATTTATGGGATATCTCAAATTAGGGTGAATACTGCCATGAACACTACTGGCCAGTAGATGGCAGTAGAGACCGTAGAGCAAACAGGAAAATATTGGAAAAGCAACCTGAGCTTCTTCTGACATTTAAAACAAACACAATAACAAGTAACAATGTATATAAACCCAGAGAATATGTTCATGAGAGTTTTAGGCACAATATACAAAGAGTTTAATGCTGTTGACTGTGTGGAACCTGATCAGAGCGTCTCAAATGCATTTCTCCTGTCATGACTATACCCATAATGCACTGGGCAGCATGTCCACACTAAAACCTTCAAAATTACTGCAGTACTTTAAAACTAAAACTTATAGCTGATATTTTCACTTTATAAAACTTCAGAAGTAATGTTAATTTAAATAACGTGTCCGAAATTAGTTTAGTTAAAATTTTAACCATAAGTTAAAACTGTATGCCTCTGGATAACTTGGGTGATATTGCCGGTGAAGTATTGTACCTTTTTTATGTTTTTCAAAAACTATATGAATTTGATTCATATGTTTTTACATCAGCCAAGCTTGAACCTTTGTGCACATGCGTGAGTTTTTCCATGCCTGTCGGTTGCGTCATTTGCCTGTGGGCAGGCTTTGAGTGAGCACTGCTCCACCCCTCTCGTCGTCGTTTCATTGCGAGGAAATGGCAGAATGATTTGGGCTTTTTTTCCCCATCAGAATTTTTTCAGACAAGGGGACAAGCCCAGCTCTCCACAAAATCTCTTATACTCACTTGACTGGTAAGCACTGAAAGCCGAGCTAGGCATATCCCAACTTGTCCTCTAACACTCCGAAACGGAGGTGTTCCTTTGTCTCGCTTCATCAGCGAATCGGTCCTGACGTGCAAAGCCTCCGTGGCTTTCCATGACAAAATCTCTTGTTAAAAGTGAAATCTGCTGGAAAATGGCTGATGTCCAGCTCTTGTGATAACCAGAGAAATTGCACACGGCTGTCCCGGCTCCATACAGCGATCCGTTTAGAAATGATGTGGTGGTTTCTGCCTCTCGATGGCGGCTCGGAGCGCCTTATTCTCTGTGAAGCAGGTAAAATTTTCACAGAAAGCCAGATAAATTTTTCGAATGGTTTCCAGCTGCCTGTCAAACAGTTTCTGAAAAATTCTGATGGAAAAAAAGCCCAAATCATTCCGCCATTTCCTCGCAATGAAACGACGACGAGAGGGGTGGAGCAGTGCTCACTCAAAGCCTGCCCACAGGCGAATGACGCAACCGACAGGCGTGGAAAAACTCAGGCATGCGCACGAAGGTTCAAGCTTGGCTGACGTAAAAACATATGAATCAAATCAATATAGTTTTTGAAAAAAATAAAAACGTATGATACTTTTCTAACAGACCTCGTATGGTGTCAGCAGCAATGATCTTGACCAGTTCGCCTGTAACTGCAGAAGATAGAGCAGTTTTTCCCTAAACCAGCTTCCTTCAGAGAACAGAGCTGTTTATCTAATACAAAACAAGTGTGTTAAAATCTTTGATATCAGATTTAACAAAGGTTCTTATCTGTTAAAGCTTTATTTACTTCACCTGCAAAAATATGTTAGCGAATTAGAAATTATTGGACCAAAATTTATCAGAAGATAATTGGTCTGATGATGGTTTTCAAAGTTATCTGAAAAGCTAATCCGATAATGAAAACATTATCTTCGATAATTAGCGGTTCGGGGATCTGTGCCCACCACTGGTCAAAACATTAAAAAATAATTCTGCAAACGGATTGGTTTATTGAGTTCCACTAGTAAATGTCAGATTCCTGATATTCAACTGTAAAAGGCCTGCATTTCTGTAATGCTTTGCAATGTGAAGCAGACACCAAAAGTGCTTTACAATGATGCCTGAGATTCACCCATTCATGCAAACACTGTCAGTGTGCTGTCATACAAGACACAACTGCACATTGGGAACAATCTGAGGATTATGTAGTGGTTTTCCCATGTTAAGGGGATTTGAACAGAGAATCCGCTGGCCATAAGCCCACCTCTCGAACATGGAGTCCATCACCTCCCAACACTGCACATTTTATGATTTGTAAAATTGTATTTTTAAATCTGCCATAAGCAGAGAACTCATAGCCAGACTACACTACTCACTGGCTGAAACCTTACTGTTAAGCATCCAGTGAGCGACAGAGGAAAGTAAATGAATCAGTGTGGCCTGCATGAATTTAATAGGTCTCTCTCCCTCTTTCTTTCAGCAAACACAGGTGTGTATTTGTGCATGTCCACAAAAGTGACACACAAAGAAGTCAAGGAACACAATTTAGATGCACAGTCAGAGTAAGAGGGAGAAACAGACAAAACAAAAGGATTTTCTATCAAAGCCAAAGCAGATAGATTTAACTGAACCAATTTGAAGATATTTCAAATTCGCTCTGCCACAGACAGCATATAATGGATTGCTTCCAGGTTTATCCAAGCCGACGTGGCACAAAACCAGCTGGACAAAGAAAAAAAAGAAAAAAGGAGAACACACAGCATAGAGACACCATATGAGTTTCCATATGGTGTTTCTATGCTGTGTGCATAACACAGAGTAGTTAGTACAATAAGAAAATTGTAATTTAGTCCAAAGACGATATACCATATTTTACTTAAATCATCAAATGTCCAGTCGAGACATTAACTGTCGTATTTGGCATTTCATCATATCCGTGTGGCTAACAAATACAGTGCTGTGCACAACTTTTAGGCACATTTAAGATAATCACATCTTTTAAAAATAATTACAAACTGAAATATAACACAATGCTAAAATACCCTCTGCCATATGAGCATAAATAAAACAGGAAACAGAATGTGATCTTTTAACCACTTAAAATAGGTCAAGGTTAGCCATCTTTGAACTTGTCCAAGGTTTGTGTCCCAAGAATGTTACCTGTGAAGTTGAAGACCCTGGCAGTAGGATAGGACTTATAGGAATGGACTTATGCTGAGCACAGACAGTCGGACGGATGGACTTAAAGTCTTCACAATACCCGATGGCCTTGGGTAAAAATATGCCACATTCATAACACCCCATCGCAGCTTGACAATTCAGCCAGTGTATGCTGAGCTTATTTAAAACGCTGACATACGCTGCCATGAAAAACATGAATCAGCTGCAAATCATGAATTATCACAAATCATTCATGAAAATTTAAGCAAACCGTATATATCCTCAAACCATTAATAAAATATCCCACAAAATGTGAACCCAGGTCTCGCAAAATGTGGATATCATTCATAATATATATTGTCTTTCAGTTTAAGTAGTTTATGGAGTTACTGCTTCAGGCAATCTTGATCGCAAACCCTATCGCCGCTAAATAAATAAATAAATAAATTAATTAATTTTTTATTTTTTGGTGGGGAGGGGGTTATCACTACATCCGGTGAGGCAGAGTGGCAAACCCTGAGCCCCGGGCTCTCGCTTCTGGTGTCAAGCACCCGGCCCCGCTGGGCATGAAGCGCTTTGGGGACAGTGGCAGGTAGGGAGTTTGACTGAGGTGATACGCCTCTCAAACGGTAGTGCAGGTGTCCTAAGGTGAACTCAGGGAGGACAGAAACCTCCCCTGGGGCAGAAGGGCAAAAGATTGCTTGGTCTTGATTTTCAGTATGAATACAGACCGTGAAAGTGGGGCCTCATGATCCTTCTGACTTTTTCAGTTTTAAGAAGGAGGTGTCAGAAAAGTTGGCTTATGGTGGCCAAGCATTCATAGCGACGTCACTTTTTGAGCTTTTCAGATAACTCTGAAAACCATCAGCGGACCAATTAGCTTCTGATGAATTTAGTTCCAATAACTTTTAGACAACCAACATATTTTTGTGGGCATAGTGAATAAAGCTTAACAGTTAAAAACATTTGTAAAGTCCGAAATAATACATTTTAGTGCCTACCTGATACATGTTTTGTAGCAGACAGATAGCTAGTGGTAGCACTCAATCCTCTGCCAGCAGAGGAGAGGTGGCTACCAGAGAGAAAGGAAGAGAGAGGAAAAAACTTTTTTTTTTTCCACACCATACAGGCGTATCACACAAGTCATGCACAGGCAGACAGTTTTGACTTATGGTTAAAATTTTAAACAAACTAATTCCGGACAAGTTATTGAAATTAACGTCAACTCTGTTGTTTTACAAAGTAAAAATATCAGCGGTATGTTTTAGTTTTAAAGTAATGCACTAATTTTGAAGGTTTTAGTATTTAAAGACACACATGCCACAATGCATTATGGGACAATTTCTACAATTTGACATCAGTGGTTGGTCGGTATATAACACACATAAATCTGTATTTGTAAATATGCCATTTTTTCATTAGTAAAAAAGGCACTGGAGTGTACTGGAGTCAATACTGGAAGTTGTTGGTTTAGCTTTTAGCTGTAACTTCCGTTAAACTTTTTAGGGGTTTATTGGTTTAGCTTTATAAAAGTTAACTTTTCAGTTAGTGGATTAACGGTTATTGAAGCTAACTTTTTGGTTAGCTGTGCCCACTACTGGCTAGCGGTGGAAATGCAAGCCAAGCCAGACATACAATTTTTCGGACCCGTACCATCCTGTGCAGAACTGACGCAGATCGCTGGAAACAGGACTTTCAGCATACACTGGCAAAATCCTCATGGTGTGACAGCTGCATAACATATTTGACATATCCAACGTATTTGGCTCATTTTTCATACGTCGGCATATCCTGGCTAAATCGTCAAGGTGTGACAGGGCTCCAAATAAAAAACAAATACACAAAGATGTAAAGCGTACTGGTGACATCATCTGTATCAAACAGTATTTGTTCTTGTGGTTGTCACAGCAGATGGAGGATATAGCTCCATATAGTTTGGAGAAACCTGCACACTGCTCCTAGTATTCCCAAGTTGTCTACTACTCTGACAGGCTTGGGGTGTGCACAGAGTTTGCACATAACCCCACAGCTGTGGCAACAAAATATACATACATACTTATTATTATTATTATTATTATTATTAGTGGTGTCGGGGGGGAAATCGATTCACGTCCGAATCGTGGTTCTTATTTATTACGATTCTGAATCGATCCAAAATGTCCAAGAATCGATTTTTAAAAAGCATTTTTTAAACATTTTCTTGCTTACTCGCTGCGTGTACTGTTTGTCAGGCAACGGCTTCCGTACTACAGCTGCAGAGTTCAGTGGCTGCAGCTTAGCATGGTGGATGAAGAGCTAATTCAGCCAGCACCGTCTTTGCTGAAGGCAAATGTTTGGGCGCATTTTGGATTTTATTATTTGCTGCGTAAGAAGGAGCTTGACATGACTTAGGCAGTGTGCAAAATAAAAGTCAAGTACTTCTGAAACACTTCAAATCCGCAAGCCCACATGCTACGCTATCACCCGGAGCTAAAAGAGCAGAGCAGTGGTCTCTGCCGACTACTGACCAGAGCTTCGCTAAACTGCCAGCCAACTCTGAACGAGCAAAGCAGATAAGTAAATTAACATTTAGAATCACTTGATTAACCTTGTAAAGCTGCATTTTCTTAAACACAAACAAACACTTTCAAGTAATATAACTATTTCTCAGAGCTCTTTGAATCGAATCGTCACCCCAAGAATCGGAATCTAATTGAATCGTGAGTTGTTGTACGATTCACATCCCTAATTATTATATTATGTATGATACTTTATTTGTGTATGGTATTGTATTTGTGTAAACATAATAATATAAATAAACTTTCTGAATATGAAATCTTTGTTAATAATTCTCTCTCTCTCCAGGAGCATGAGGTGAGGAAAAACCTAAGAGCAGCAGACCCCAGGAAAGCTGCTAGCCCTGATGGTAGCCCAGGTGCGGTGATTAAAGCATGTGCAGACCAACTGGCAGGGATCCTCACCAAACCCTTCAACCTCTCTATGACACATGCCACCACCATCGTCCCCACTTCTCCGCAGATCACTCCTGGACCTCCAACATCAGGGCTCTGGTTAAGAAGGCTCAGCAGCGGATACACTTCCTGCATGTCCTCAGGAAGAACAACTCAGACACGAAGCTGTCACTCCTCAGTGGAAAGCGTAATTACATACTGTCTGGGTGTGTTGTATGCGGGCTCCACAGCTGAAGACAGGAAGGCAGTGCAGAGGGTCATAAACACTGCCCAAAAGATCATCGGCTGCCCTCTGCCCAGCCGGGCAACTATTGCCAGATCCTGCTGCCTGAGGAGACCCAAGGCCAACATAGGAGAATCCACACACCCTGCCCACCCCTTGTTTGACCTTTTGCCCTCTGGGAGATGCTACAGCTCAACAAAGTACCACATCAGCAGGCTGACAAACGGCTTAATTCCCTGGGCCATACGTACTGCAAACATCCACGGACACACACTCACCCACAGACCTACTCCCATAACCCCCCACCCCCCCGGGGACAACAAACAACCCAACATACCTCCTCCTGCCTTTTAGCACCTTATCAGCACTGGCTTCTATGTCCCAGTGTTCACAATCAATCACTGCCCAGTCACTTTTTAAACTTTACTTTATTCATACACACACACACATACATTCTATATATATATATATATATATATATATATATATATATATATATATATATATATATATATATATATATCTCACATACACCCCTCCATTTCACACACGTGTGTCATTTAAGTTGTGATGGTTGGAATTTACATAAACTGTTCTGTACTGTATATGTCATCCTATTTTTGCCAAAATACAGTCATCTTGCAAACAAAGTCTGTATCATAAGGCTTTTTTGAGTACACTGAGCATTATCTTCATTAACATACACTTATACGCTAAACAAATGAAAATGGTTCATCTGCGCGGCAGATGTCTTGACAATTTATTGAGTTTTATTCAGCATCATGAATATACAAATACACATTCCAAAAACCCTAAAATATCTTAAATGCTACATATTAGCCTCATCCACACGACAGTGGGTACATGTGGTATACATGTTGTGTCTTCCATATTCTGTGAAAAAAATTTTCATATTTTTAAAATACACTTCATCCTCACAAATATATAAATAAATGCTAAAATACAATCAAGTCATCTACACCCTACATGTATCAGGTGCATAAGCAACTGTCCACAGAGACAGGAGGTCAGGTCTGCGTCCATTTACTGGGATCCACAACACTAAGACACTTGCATGTTGGATCATGCACAGAGAAATGCAATGCATGGCCAGAATGTAACAGCAGATGTTCACTCAAGTGATACCTCTCTCATCTGACTATCCATAAGTACCTGTTTGTTTGACACATTGGAAGCCAAGGAACCTCTAAAGGGACCTTTGCTGGATCAAACAAATTTCTATCTATTTGATCTAGCAAAGGTATCTTCAGAGGTTACTTCTACAAGCATGATGACAATGTCCACTATAAATAAGATTAAACAAAGTTTCCTGTGGAAGTTACCACAGTCCAGCATTAGGGGTCTTCAGCTGGTTCAGAACGCTGCCGCCAGACTTGTGACACGTAGCAGAAGGTCTGAACATATCACACCCATTTTGGCATCTTTGCACTGGCTCCCTGTCTCTGTGAGAGCAGATTTTAAGGTTTTGCTATTGACTTATAAGGTTGTTCATGGACTGGCGCCTGGCATCTTATCTGGCTGATCTGATGGAACTCTACGTGCCGGCCCGGGCTTTGCGGTCGCAGGATGTGGGACTTCTCTGTGTTCCCAGGGTGAAGAAGAAGTCAGCAGGTCAAAGAGCCTTTTCGTATCGTGCACCCACCCTGTGGAACAGTCTTCCTGCGACCGTGAGGCAGTCTGAGTCCGTGGACATGTTTAAGTCAAGACTCAAAACCTATTTTTATTCTCTTTCTTATGGATAGTTTTTATTTTTATTTGTCTTATTCTTTTACTTCTGTTTTTATTTATGTATTTGAATTTTATTTATTTATTTTTAATTATTTATTCAATTTTATGCTGACTTGTTTTATGTAAGGCGCCTTGAGACGGCTTTTGCTGTGATTTGGCGCATTATAAGCAAATTAAATTAAATTAAACAATAATGCCCATCCTTTTGAACTATGTGTAATATCTTTGGCTGAAGTGCAGACACTGTGTCTTTCTCTCAGAGTTCTTTTTCTTTTGTCTTTAAATGCAGCTGAATTTATTTGTTGTGTGATCCATCAAGCTGTATCTGCAGTAAGGAAGAGTGAGTGAATTTAAGTGTGGCTCAGAGCTGAGAGGAAGCAGCATTAGTCATGAGAAGGGTCTGGCTGTGACAGATAAGGCTGCAAACACGAGGAAAAAAGTCTTTATCACAGCATCAGGAGTGTGATTTTTAACTGCTTTGTTTAGCATAATTAAACCAATCAAAAATCCATTAAATGTGAATAGTGAGCGGATAAAAAAAAATGTGACGTGAACTGCAGGAAACATGAACAAATAACTGTTTGCTCCATTGTCCACACAAGACTACATACATACATTACATTACATACATACATACACAGTGCATCTGTAAAACATTCACAGCACTTCACTTTTTCCCACATTTTATTACACAACAAAAATATAAACGCAACACTTTTGGTTTTGCTCCCATTTTGTATGAGATGAACTCAAAGATCTAAAACTTTTTCCACATACATTTCCCTCAAATATTGTTCACAAACCAGTCTAAATCTGTGATAGTGAGCACTTCTCCTTTGCTGAGATAATCCATCCCACCTCACAGTTGTGCCATACCAAGATGCTGATTAGACACCATGATTAGTGCACAGGTGTGCCTTAGACTGTCCACAATAAAAGGCCACTCTGAAAGGTGCAGTTTTATCACACAGCACAATGCCACAGATGTCGCAAGATTTGAGGGAGCGTGCAATTGCATGCTGACAGCAGGAATGTCAACCAGAGCTGTTGCTCGTGTATTGAATGTTCATTTCTCTACCATAAGCCGTCTCCAAAGGCGTTTCAGAGAATTTGGCAGTACATCCAACCAGCCTCACAACCGCAGACCACGTGTAACCACACCAGCCCAGGACCTCCACATCCAGCATGTTCACCTCCAAGATCGTCTGAGACAAGCCACTCGGACAGCTGCTGAAACAATCGGTTTGCATAACCAAAGAATTTCTGCACAAACTGTCAGAAACCGTCTCAGGGAAGCTCATCTGCATGCTCGTCGTCCTCATCGGGGTCTCGACCTGACTCCAGTTCCTCGTCGTAACCGACTTGAGTGGGAAAATGCTCACATTCGCTGGCGTTTGGCACGTTGGAGAGGTGTTCTCTTCAAGGATGAATCCCGGTTCACACTGTCCAGGGCAGATGGCAGACAGCGTGTGTGGCGTCGTGTGGGTGAGCAGTTTTCTGATGTCAATGTTGTGGATCGAGTGGCCCATGGTGGCAGTGGGGTTATGGTATGGGCAGGCGTCTGTTATGGATGAAGAACACAGGTGCATTTTATTGATGGCATTTTGAATGCACAGAGACACCGTGACGAGATCCTGAGGCCCATTGCTGTGCCATACATCCAAGAACATCCCCTCATGTTGCAGCAGGATAATGCACGGCCCCATGTTGCAAGGATCTGTACACAATTCTTGGAAGCTGAAAATGTCCCAGTTCTTGCATGGCCGGCATACTTACCGGACATGTCACCCATTGAGCATGTTTGGGATGCTCTGGACCGGCGTATACGACAGCGTGTACCAGTTCCTGCCAATATCCAGCAACTTCGCACAGCCATTGAAGAGGAGTGGACCAACATTCCACAGGCCACAATTGACAACCTGAACAACTCTATGCGAAGGAGATGTGTTGCACTGCATGAGGCAAATGGTGGTCACACCAGATACTGACTGGTATCCCCCCCCCCAATGAAACAAAACTGCACCTTTCAGAGTGGCCTTTTATTGTGCGCAGTCTAAGGCACACCTGTGCATTAATCATGGTGTCTAATCAGCATCTTGATATGGCACACCTGTGAGGTGGGATGGATTATCTCAGCAAAGGAGAAGTGCTCACTATCACAGATTTAGACTGGTTTGTGAACAATATTTGAGGGAAATGGTGATATTGTGTATGTGGGAAAAGTTTTAGATCTTTGAGTTCATCTCATACAAAATGGGAGCAAAACCAAAAGTGTTGCGTTTATATTTTTGTTGAATATATGTGGATTGTGAAATAGATGAAACTCATATTTTTTCCTCAAAATTCTACATACAATACCCCATAATAACAATGTGAAAAAAGTTTTTTAATTTTAGATTTTTGCACATTTATTAAAAATGATAAAACAACAACACTTAAGAAATCACATGTACTTAAGTATTCATAGCCATGAAGCTCAAAATTGAGCTCTGGTGCATCCTGTTTCCACTGATCATCCTTGAGATGTTTCTACAGCTTAATCTGAGTCCACCTGGGGTAAATTCAGTTGATTGGACATGATTTGCCAAGGGTGACACCTGTCTACATATAGTTAGGCAAATAAGTATTTCATCCACTGTCGATTTTTGAAAGTTTTCCCACCTACAAAGAATGGAGAGGTCTGTAAATTTTATCATAGGTACACTACAATTGTGAGAGACAGAATCTAAAAACATTCAGAAAAACACATTGTATGATTTTGAAATAAATAATCTGCATTTTATTGCATGAAAGTATTTGATACAAAAGAAAAACAGACCTTAATATTTGGTAAAGAAAACTTTGTTTGCAATTACAGGGGTCAGATGTTTCCTGTAGTTCTTGAACAAGTTTGGACACTGCAGCAGGCATTTTGGTTCTCTCCTCCATACAAATCTTCACCAGATCTTTCAGGCTTCAAGTTTCAGCTCCCTCCAAAGATTTTATATAAGATACTTATTTGCCTCACTGCAAGTCATCTCAAGTTGCTAGAGTTCCAGAGGCTCAACCCTCACTACACCATGAGCAAACACACTGTGATGACAGCTACTTTTAGGCATTTAGAAAAAACTTGTTACGTTTGCTTATTCTGGTGAAATTAAGTAAACCAACATCTGTGACCATATTTCCTTTATCTTCCTTTTTATTTCCCAGCACAGCTCAATTTATCACTAAAAACACTTAATCTGACTGTTGTACAAAATTCAATGATATAAAACAATTCAAGATACCATAAA